>NW_023596136.1:44430388-44606299 GCF_011947565.3 Pollicipes pollicipes
CCGCAGTACATCATTTAATGTATATCGCCGTGCAGTGCTTCTAAAAAATGTCGCTTCTTAGGAGCCAGAAATGCTACGTTCCCATTTTGGGGTCAAAACACGTCTGATGGATGCACCGCAGCCTACCGATTATTTGGGCTCGCCGTCCTTCTTCCAGGGAGAACAGAATGCTGCTGTGAGCTGATTGTTTTGAATTAATCCTTCTGACAGAGCACAGATATGCTTTCTGCGTGTTGGGTGAGAAAGAAGTCATGCGGTTCCTGCATCGGAATGGTTTCATGTACTTTTTACATATTTCGTCAAAGTACTTCACACATCACTTTCTTCTGAGCCTACGTACCACGCATAATCAAAATCTTACTATTTCAGTTAGCTTGGGTCGCAGTTCCACTATGTGCTGCTAAAGACGCTTTTGTTCTCTTAACGCACCGCGGCGTCATCCCCAGTCGGCGAAGTTTTATTGCATCATTTCTGCTCGTTTTCTGTCTCTGCTTCTCTCCAGTGCCTCGTTCCAGTAGCGATGCTGGGGTGGTCGTTTGCAGCAGCAGCTATTTTCCGCGGCTAATAAGAAGCGCTATAGCGACAAAAATTCAGGAAAACACCAGCCCAAATGGGACTGAATCCTGACTTAAAGGGAGCTGAGACTGGCCCTTTGAAATGGAGAGATGCATAACGTGATGTGATATTAATGATTATGTTGTAATATACAATACAAACGCTAGCCGCCAGCCGTGTAAAAGTTATTAACATGTGCGGTAGAACATGTTCCGGCATATTCTGAAGTGCTGTCTAATGGGGATCCCATCTGTTAAGTTCTCTTTCAAAGTCTATGGGCGTCAAGGATGTCTTTGAATGAAAAAAAAACATAACTGACAACCGATACTTAGATGGACGTTGATTTTCTAGCTATTGGCGGCAGGGAAGAAGCAAAATGAGATGCCTACTTTAAAGATTACTTATGGACGTTTCGCTGTATCTTTCTGCTCTTTACCAGGGACTGTGAAATGTCTTGCCCTCGCTCGGCTGGCTCAAAACAGTTTTCCTTATCTTTGAGACTTTACGACGCACTCACCTCCTGAGGCTCTGTGACGTCACCTACCTCCTCTTCCTTTGGCAGGGAGAGCTAGGCACCGACAGGGGGAAGAAAGTATATTTTCTGTCACCGACGAAAGTTGGAACCGTCTAAACTGTCACCTGCGGCCAAATCTTTCAGAAGCCATTGCAACACAACTCTAATTGCGACAAACCACAAAACACGACAAATTAACTAAACCGTAGCTTAGCTACCAAGAGTTTTCGTCTCGGGAGCTCAACTGCATTCATGCATCATTTGCTGGTCACCAAACACTAATTGATGGTTGAGACTAAAGTAACAAAGTCATCAGATGAAGGCACAGTTGAAATGAGTGCGTCTAATGTTTTCGGTTTTTTCAATACACGCTTAAGGCAAGTTTGACAATTATCTCTGGCTAATTTTGGTTGCTGAAAGTGCAATTGGGTCTTGCATCAGTTTTGATTTATTTATTCTTATTGATCCCATCGATGACTGTGCAGGATCAAAAACAATTTTAAAAATAAGCCATCGGCGAGCAAGAAAGGGAGAATGCATTGGCTTATTGTGGCGAGTAACGGTGTGCTGGAGATATGGCCATTATTTTGGTTGCTAGGCAACGTAGACATTATTTTAGTTGCTAGGTAACGTAAAGCAGTCACATTTCCCCGAAACCTGGTGCAGCCGATTGACACGACACAGTTCTTGTTCCTCATCTCAGTATATAGTAGGCCGACATGAATTGTTGTGTATTAACTGACCAGCATTACCAAAAGCGTAAACCTGTACACTCGCAGCCCTCAGCTGAATGTAACCAAAAAGCGACATAATGACCGCCGCCATCGCCGCGTTCGCAAGCTACTGTCAGCGCTGACAATCGACATCCTCGAGAAGCCATTGAGTAGAGCTAACAATAGCTTCTCAATAATTTCAACGTCTTTAGTAGTGAATATTGCTTGGGGGCCACCCAATGACTTTGCTCTTCCATACAAACCAAAGAAAGTTGGGAGCTGTGGCAATATATCGTCAGTGGAGGCAAGTTTTTAAAAACTAATGACACCGAAATTTGCAAATCGAAACCCTCTACCACCCGACGTGCACAGTCAAGAATCCTCTCTCGAAAAGGCACACCCCGTTTAACATAAACAGTCTACATGCTATATGTTTTAATTTCAGGTAAGGGAAGGGGGGATTGTGCCTTCAAACCAGTGATGAAGATTCCTACTTTAGGCATCATTTTTATCCATTATGTTTCATTATTTATATGTTTTTGGTTCAGCCACCCCCCAAAAAAAGAAGAAACTGATGTTGGTAAACTACCTACGTCACTGCTCCCAGCTGCAAAAAGAAATCGCGTCAGATCTGAGGAGAAAACTGTATTAAAGTGCATGTTAGGGGTAGGCTCAGTCATTTGTTCTTCAGCACCTTCTTCCCTCCTTCCCTCACCCCAACGTATTTTGTAAAGCTGCGTCTCCGTAGCCCTCTATTTACCGATAAAATGGTTCTAAAAGCACCCGGAGACCATATCACTTGGCTTTGTGACGTCATCGTACAATCAGCTGGAAACGTGGGCGATCTTTGCTTTATTTGCACAATTATTACCGGTGCAGAACTCGCCCTTCCCAACATGATCCTAACCATTTGGAGCAAACACCATGTAATATTGGTATCATCAGATGCAAGCAACATTTTGAAACACCCTTGACACCCTTATCTAGCTTTATATGCAACATGATGACAATTAAAAGTGTTTTATCTCACGTGTGTTCACCGATCAGTACGCTAATTCTGAGGTGCACCGAGTGTTCCTCTCAGCAGCAGGAATCCCCAGATAAATTCTTGAGATGTGTCGCTCCAATGTCCCCTTTTTACCTCTGATCTGAAAGCACTGATCTGAGGGGTATTGGAAAAGCACTGTGCCACCAGTGATCTGTAAAATAGCTCTGATATGGTATAATTTGTAGTATATCTGTCACCTGCTGACAACTATTTTGACTAAAGCTGCTATGTTTGGCAGCACTGTATGGCTCAACTTACTCATATAGCGAAACGTCAGCGTTTTGACATGCGCTCCACACATGCTAAGCTGCGAGCGCTAACGAGTACAAGCCATATTAAGTTTTGAGTTCATCTAGCTGGGATTTTCCGTTATAATATGTTCTTGTCCGTTGGAATTTGTCATTGCTTTCAAAATTTTGTCACCAGCTGGCTCGCAAAGCCTCTGTCTTTTTCACCCACTAATATCCAGTAAATCAAAAGCTTTTTTCACCCCCTGGTCACTGGACAAGAAGGACAGTTCAAAACATGCTTCATTATTGCAGACAAAAACAACTGCAAGGTTGCATCGTTTCCTTGTCGAAACTGCATCATGCAAAATGTCTGGGCCAGGACTGGAGTGGGTCAGCTAACGGAGCATACCATTACATGCTTCTCCTGCGCCATTTCCAAAGTTCGATTCCTACTGTCCGCTGTCAAGCGCAGCTCTTGTTAATCCAAATTTGGACGAGTGCAGCCGCCGCATTGTCACGTGACGTGACCGGATCCTCTAAAATTCAACATTCCAAATTAGACTGTCATTTAAAAGCTAGCAAAGGAAAAACCTCGTGACATATTATCACTGAATCACTTTTAAATGTCATCAATTCATGCTGATTTTGACCGTTGCCAGTTTGGGTACAGCTGTGTGAACCCAGTCAAAAGCACACCTTAAGTCATGACGGCACTGACGGACATTAGGGATTCAAGACGCACTGAGCTGCTGAGGCCATATGGCGTCGCCTGCCTATCACCCTAATATGAGAGGCAGGCACCGCGGATAATCGAACCACGTTTCCCAGACGCTCAGCTCAACCGCTGCACCCTACCCTACCCATGCCTCTAATACGCCCTCTGCAGCACACCCTCTGAGTATTTCCCCACTCAGAGCGCGAGGTTTGCAAGGTCAAGCAAGCCCATTCTCGACGTAATTTACTGTCATAAGGAATCACACATCGTGCTCCGCAGCGAGCCGTAGATTTACAGTCCCCTCAAATATGCAAACAATGACTTATCTTTCCTCAGCCACATATAAATGGGCATTGAGAGAGATTGAAGTGGTCGTTGAGTTGGGACAAACTATGTAAATCGTATTTGGTGTCTACTTATAGTGTGGCTGCTCCGATAACTCGAAAAATGGTTGTATGTGTATATGCTGACGAAGCTGAAACTATGAACACATTGCCGATCTCAACATGATTCGCGCCACGCAATGCTGACCCAGAGGTAGACTGGGCGAATAGCTACTGCGCTGGCCGCAACCACGCTTCTGCATCAGCTCCGCTCGACCGGGCTTCCCGTTAGCATACCTGAGGGCGATACCACAGACCATTTTAGCATACCCGGGCGATACCACAGGCCATTTCAGCAGACCCGGGCGATACCACAGACCATTTTAGCATAACCCGGGCGATACCACAGATAATTTTTGGCATATCCCCGAGCGATAAACCGCAGAACCATTGCAGTATACCCCGCGCGATACCAACAGGTCATTTCAGCTTACCCGGGCAAATATCACAGATCATTTTAGCATACCCCGAGCAATACCAAAGACCGTTTTAGCATACCCCACGCGATACCACAGACCATTTGACATACCCCGATGCGATAACACAGACCATTTTAGCATACTCCCGGGCAATACCAAAGACCATTTTAGCATACCCCTGCGCGATACCACAGACCATTTTGGCATACCCCGCGCGATATCACAGGCCATTTCAGCTTTCCCGGGCGATACCACAGATCATTTTAGCATACCCCGGGCCACTACCAAATACCAATTTAGCATACCCCGTGCGATACCACAGACCATTTTGGCATGCCCCGATGCGATACCACGGACCATTTTAGCATACCCCAGGCAATATCAAAGACCATTTTAGCATACCCCGCGCGATACCCCAGACTATTATAGGGCTCTCGTGTAGCGAAGCGGCATTTGCTTTGCGGAGCACGAGCGCTGTTGAAGAAGAGAAACACAAAATGGCGAGTGCCGGACACCCCTTCAGTAGATGAGGTGCTCTCACATGCGGTGAGGTAACCGATCCTTTCCCACTGTGGCAGGTCAGGTGACCCTCAATCAACCGTGCCCCGCTCTGGCAGATCAATTGACCTCTGACTGGCACCGTCCCGATCTGACAGGTTGAATGACCTCTGACTGATGCCGCCATTCTCCGGAAGGTCAGGGAACTTTTGACTACTCCGCCCCACTCCGACAGGCTGGGAGACCGTTGACAACCCCCGCCCGCCCCGACAAGTCGGATACTTCTGACTGCCCTCGCCCCGCTCCGGCAGCTCAGGGGACCTCTTACTGCCCCCACCTCGCTTCGGTAGGTCAATCGACCTCCGATGCCCCCACCCCAACTCGACAGGCCACGCGACCTTTGACAGCTCCCGCCCCGAGCCGATGGGTCAGGTGATCTCTGACGGCCCCCGTCCCGCCCCGACTGGCCACGTGATCTCTGACCGCCCCCGCCCCGCTCTGGCAGGTCAGGTGACGCCCGTCACGGCTGTGACAGGCGGAGTGGCCGAGCTGCCCTGCCACGTGGAGCCGGATGCATCACGTGACGTCATGAGGCTGATGCTCTGGTACAAGGACAGCACGGGAGCGCCGTTCTACAGGTTAGTCCATCCTGTCGCCACGGGACCTGCGCTCCGGTGGCGAGAGCGGAGTGACTCTAACTGAGCACCTTTGTGCTTTGCGTCTAACCGAGAGTGGGGCTGTGGCATCTGGACCCCGTAGTGGGACAGATGCCCGGGTGTCGCCTGCCCGCCCCCCCCCCCCTCCTCCCTCCCTACCCCTAGTGTGGCAGCGCTCCCACATGTGCGTCCGTGGAGGAAACATTCTCGGGTTGGCACTAGCTTAGCTTTACTGTCATGTTGTCCACGGATTACCTGCACCGTTTAGAGTGCATAGCATCAAAATGACCCGCATGGTATCACATATGCCTGTAATGAAAGTGTACAACATGTAGCCCTGACTATTACGCTCTTCCCTGGAGTGCCGATGACCAGGGACAGATTAACATTTCTGTCTGAAGTGGAGCAGAATACTTTCCTGCTCAACCAAGTTGTGGTCTTATTACATCTGACAGAGGCTTGAGTTGTTCGGATTGTGTGACAGTTTGGGTGTTCTCGCAAATTGCTATGTATACTATTAGATATATATATATATATATATATATATATATATATATATATATATATAATATGTAATATACTACATAATGTAAAAAGTCTCAAAATCTGAATTCGGAGGCATGATCAGGATGGATGGCTATCTGCCATGTAAACCTGCTAAGACGTAGCAGCTCATGAATTGTCTAGCTGGCAGTTTTCCCGAGCTTTAAGAATTGGCATGCCGAGTCCAGTCGAGCAGTCAGCTGCCCCGTACAGCTGCTTGAAAATATCTGGAAAGGCCTAATATTAGCCGCTATTCAAACCACCGCGATGTAAAGGTTTTCAGAAATGTTCCAAAAGTTTTCAGTGTTTGCTTTCTTACTTTACAACTTTTACTGGCGATTTTCTGCTAGAAGTGCATTGACGGGATTGAAAACATGTTTGTTTGCTCGTCAAGACGTGTAAGTTGATAACGTTGCGCTTCGTTATTTAAAGCAGCATCGTGCTTGTAGGGCAGTTTGTTCCTGATTGTATCTACCAAAACTTTACGAGACTTTTCAAAAGGATTTGGTGAAATGTCAGACCAATATGTGACAAAACAGGTACCTATATCTTGGTTGCGTTCTTTTTAATAGGTATACGGTACTTACAAGGCTTGTAGACTGAAGCACGGTCCACAATGAATTCTTGAATTAAATGATCTTCAAATCCCCGTTCTCTACACCACGCGACATTGATACAAGCAATCATGGTGCGACCAGTATCCATAGCCACTGACCGTTCCACACCGGTGTCAGGTTTGGTATTATCTCAGAATGGGCTGAAATAGAGCATGGGTAGAAAAAACAAATGTTTGCAAAGAGCCTCGTTTCGTACAATAAGTTTGTTAGAAGTTTGATATCGTTTTTTAGATATTAAATGCCAATGCAATTGTAAAAAAACAATCATTTGCTTTGCGAAGTGCTAACAATGTACAGAAACGTTTTAAAACGTCACATATTTAAATATTTTCAGTTCACAATTGCTTTGTGAAAGTGGCTAGTATCCGGCCGTACTAACAGAAACAATGTTATAATTAAGCCATGATTGTACTCCAACTGCTACAATGGCCACAATGAATTACCACATGGTTTGCTCTTCCTGCGTTTTTTCAGTTTATGCAAGCTTCTGCTGTCATTTTGCTTATTTGCCAGCCGGCTTTAACCGGTAAAAACAAGCTTTGACAGAAACTGTTTCAGCCGGTTGCGACCACTCTAACGATGACGCTAGATTTCTTCAGATTGGGGGTGGGGTGAGGCCGCCCCCGTTTGTCTCCGTTGCAGTGCGATACACACAGATGGCTTGCGTTGCCGCTACAGCTACCATGAGTGATTCGTATGCAGTTGGCTCCACACTGCCGTGGTTGCTGCCATCAGATGCATCGATAATCAATATAATGACCCTTGCGAACCTCTGCAAACAATGTCGTGGTGCCCGAATGCGAACAATGGTGAGAACGACGCTAGACCCGATGACACGGGCGACAATGACCCGAGACCCTCTGACACTGGTTACAACGATCCAAGACCCAATGACACCAACGATCGTGGTCTCCGCCGTTTGCAGCTACGACACGCGCGGCCGCAAATCGACGCGCGGCACCCACTGGGCCAACGAGGACTCGCTGGGTCAGCGTTCCGAGTTCGATCCGCGGCCGCAGGCGCCTCTGCTGCGCATCAAGCACGTGGAGGAGGGCGACCAGGGCGTGTACCGGTGCCGTGCCGACTTCCGCACCTCGCCGACCTTCAACGCCCGGGTTAATCTGACCGTCGTCGGTGAGTATTCTCGCGCGTGGCGAGCTGGCGGACATGGCCGGGCTCAGTGAAGTTAGCACAGAGGTGCGAGCGGTGAGGACAGAGGTGAGGATGACTTGGCCATCGCAGGCTGCATCGTCCTGTGTTTGGAAAGGTACATTCTGGTTTCGTGTAATTAATGCGTTACCCTGGTACTATGCTAGTGAATATCCGTTCGTATCCGTGTTTTACCTGGCGAAACAAGTGTCGAGAAAAGAAACCAGCGCAATGGTAAAAAAACGTGATAAAGCATTGTGGATCTATTTTCGAGGCAAATCCATTTCATTTTTTGCACGGCCGTTCTTCACACACGTTCAGCGGTAGATTTTACGACGGCGCACTGGGCCGCCCAGGGCGCTTCAGATGGGCCGGAAAGAAGATTAAAGAGGCACTTCGGTGACAGAAGACACGCTCTTGAGCATGCCCCTTCATCTCCCCGGCCGGATTCGATTCGATAGCAACGTACCGTCCAGGCGCTTGGTGGTTTAGAACGTGCACGGGCTCTCCCGCCCGGTGGACGGTGAATATCACCGGCGGAGGGCAACGGGGTCATGACCCGGCCTTGCCCTCTGACCACTGCCGAGGCCATCCTTTACAAGCTGCCGGCGGAGCCCGTCGGTAGACACGTCATGCTAAAGCCGGCCGCAGGGCTCAACGGCGCAGTATAAGACGTAGCTCAGCATAAGGAGCTATTGAGGGCCTCGTGAGAAGTACCGCCGTCATGGAGCCCGCCGCGGGAGGGCTGCGGATATATTCACGGCCCTTCCACCCGATGAGTGGACACATATCGCCGTCATCAGGTGACCGCCAGCTTAGCTCACAGCCGGGCCATGTGTGGGTGGCGCATCCCGTGAGTGTCTGGTTGACAAGGTGGGTGGGTGTCTGGTTGACAGGGGGGTAAGTGTCTGGTCGACAGCGGAGTGTGTGTCTGTTTGATAGGGTGAGTGGGTGTCTGGTTGACAGGGGAGTGAGCATCTGGTTGACAGGGGAGTGAATGTCTGGTCGACAGGGGAGTGAGTGCCTGGTTGACAGGGGAGTGAGCATCTGGTCGACAGGAAAGTGAGTGTCTAGCTGACAGGGGCAGTGAGTGTCTGACTGGCGATCAGCACCCATGTCACGGAGCAATCGTGTGCCTGGTGACGAAGGCGGTGGGTGGCTGCATGACGAAGGCGATGCGTGTCTGAGTGACGTAAGAAGCGGTTCTCTGAGAAACGGCGGCATTGGGTGCCTCCATGACAGGGGTAGTCTGTGAGAGATGGGGCTGATGGGTGTCTCGTGATGGATGCTGTAATTGCCGGGGCCACGACACTAGTGGGTGTCCAAGTGACAGAAACAGCGGTCGTGTGACGAAACCAGTGAGTGTCTGAGTAACAGAGCCAGCGAGTGTCTGAGTGCCAGAGCCGGTGAGTGTCTGAGCGACGGAGTGGCCGGGATCCGGTCGCGAGCAGGATCGTTCAGGCGCGCCCGTTGGCTCGTCATACGCCACCCAGGCGGCAAAACGGCCGGCCAGATGAAGATTACATTCATAGCAGGCGGCTGGCATGCCGAAAGGGCTCCAGATGACGATGCGTGCGTGATGGGACGACCTCGAGCGGCGACGCTGGCGACACGTTCGAATGGCTCCGCTCAGGAACGGTCACGGCGGCATGTTACGATAGCAGAGCAGAAGCAGTTGTTTTACCGACTTAAGTTCAGCGCGACAGAAATACGAGATGCCTGGGAAGAACCCCCGGCCCTAGATCACGCCGCCAGTAAGGCGTAAACCGGCGTGAGCGTGATGGAAACAGCGATAACCATCACTGCTCTTTCGGATGAATAGCTAACGCCAAGCCTCTTAGGTCAGCCTCAACAAAGCATGGACGACGCCCATGAGCTTTCGGTGGTAACGCCGTCACCATGTCTTCAGCAGTGAGCCTGTGAAGCGTGGTTCTTTCGCAGAATCCGCGCGTCACAGAATCTCATCGGAAGGTTGCATTGTAGTCATTTCGAATTGGCTGCAAAATGCATTTAAATGTTCAATGCGGCCATGCTGCCGACTAAGGAAGAGATGTAGTCGCTTTGACGTGACGCAAATTGAAAGCTAATGATTTGAAGATGTGAAATTGAAGATAATGTTTTTTTCTTGTGCCATTAACTTGCTTTGTCCTACCGCGATCACGGTTCGTAGCAAAATGACATAATATATGTATTTATATATGTATATATATATATATATACATGTATACATACCATGTCTTTGTATCCCGTGTTTCTTTTCTTAGTGCTTTCATGAATGCATTCATACTCCGTAGTCAGGTGCGTACATTACCGTATTCAAACTAGAGCAAAGCACGCCAAAACAGTGATCATTTTACAGCGGACGTTCATCCAGCTTAACTCGCTCCCGGCCGGGCAGCGGGAGGTTGACTTCCCTGCCTACGGTTTTCCAAGCACAGGTGAAATACGAACGCTCCCAGCGGCGCGAAAAATTCAGTACCTTTTCATCTATCATTGTTGTGTCCTTTGTGAAAATTAATCTCCCAAGATCAGTGACTTATGTTAGATAAAAAAGATCAAAGGTAAACAAACTTTGACCACACACTACTTTTTAGGGGTCATTTGACATTATTCAAACTTATGATAGTAAAAGAACATCATAGTATCGGCAGTTTTTATCTTTCATTTTTTTTACAATCTGCGAGGTCAGTGATCTGAATTCGGGTCAATGCCCATCATTTTTTATAAATAATGGAAATGTGTACGTATTTTTGCATAGTTTTGATATATGTATATGATGAAAAGAGTACTGACTTACATGCAAAGTCTCAGGGCAATCACAAACATGATCACAGGATACATGACCTTGGCCCAGGCCATGACATATCTCAATTTGCATATTCTACAAAACATACGCTGAGGTCAAAACATTCAGAAAAATTCAGATAATTCACTGAACGCATATTATGATAGCATTCTAGTGCGTAATAAGGCCACAGTAAGTAGCATGAATACATGCAAGGTCATATGAGGTCATCCAAGATTTATGTCTATGTTGCCATTAGCGGAAAGGCATAAACACACATGCACCAACGTGCCTGTTCTCAGCTTTATAAATGCATTTTCAAGCGTCTAAGTGGCTATGTATTTTAAAGGCAACAGCTATGCGATCTTCAGTGCTTGTAGATGTGCAATACACGATTTTTAATCATAGAAAAACATTGTACTGGTGATGTAGACCCGATTAGCGCTGAAGATTTGTCTGTTGGATTGCATATCAATTTTACCTAGGCTGACCCCAGATAAACTATAGGCTGTTGCAAAAATAGTATTTCGGTGTCTAGAATGTTTTTTCTCACAGCTGCACCTCATAAAAGAAAATCCGTCAGAACTGTTTTGTGAAGAAAAGTACCGCATCACGTAAACCAATTATGAGCAATGGCTTATCTGACCTGACCCGTGTAAGGGATTAGAAATGGTCGGAATTGACTCCCTGCAGTCTTAACCGCTGATCGCTGATTTATACGGCGTCTGGAAGTTGGAGATCCCAGGGGGAAGTTAACTTCCCGGTTGTCTCAAACCCCCGGCTGGGCGCGGGTTAATTTGCCTCACAAAAGAGGCGTTAGTGAATCCCCGATTGGATTCCCGATGGGCGAATTTGTCTCACCTAAGCGGCGTTGAGAAACATCTGCCGCTCGGCTCCTCCTACATTGACCAGGTCCGAACGCTGATGCAGTGATAACATATTCCGTCCCCGCTGAGTCTTACGCCGCTCAATGCCGTGCTCACCGCAGCTCTGGTCGGCCGGTCCTGACGGACAACACTTGGCTGCGCGTCCCCAGTCGAATCAGGTCCGCGCGTGGCACCTCCGGCGGCTGTGTTTGCTCGGAGGCTCACAGTTTACTTCAGTCCGGCCCGTCGCTGAAGCTTTCAAAACAACTGGATTCTCGTTCTGGCAGAGTTTGTACCTGGGACAAGGCTTTCCGTGAGCTTTCCGTTCAGGATGTGAAAACGCTCGTTTGCTCGTTGACTGAGGTTTCTTATGGATAACGTTCGTCACTGGTAACTGTTTTAGTAACGACACAGCTGTGACATCACTTCAAGCCGCCTAACACCGGTAGACATTGGTCCGGCACTGACAGCCGGACCAATCGCAGTGCCAGAGCGCGGGACAGCTTCCAGCTGACTGACCGCATCCAGGGTCGCAGCCACCATGCTCGCGGTCGCATCACGCTGTGGGCGTAGAATGGGTGTGCCACGGGCCATTTCATCCTTAGGGAGGATCGCTGAACTGCGGCACATTGCCGGACGGTGATGACTCCTTCAACTGAGTTCATTATGCCTGACCAGCGCAGTGAAAGCCCGGTGAACGCAGGCCTGATACCGTGAACTCCGATTCCAGTCGAGCCTGCATGCCCAAGGTTACTAACAAGTGCCAGGCTTACCTACCGGCCGTATGGGATCATCGGATCAATGCCCTCAGCTCTATCCCCTTAATTAAATTGATGGCCGTAATGCCCGCGGGGACAGCAGTAGATCCATCAGACGGGTATCGCAGATGGCTCCATCCAGTAGCGGCCGCTATCGGGCTACCGTCGGGCCGGGCCATCGGGCTGCTGTCGGGCCGGGCCATCGGGCTGCTGTCGGGCCGGGCCATCGGGCTGCTGTCGGGCCGGGCCATCGGGCTGCTGTCGGGCCGGGCCATCGGGCTGCTGTCGGGCCGGGCCATCGGGCTGTCGTCGGGCCGGGCCATCGGGCTGCTGTCGGGCCGGGCCATCGGGCTGCTGTCGGGCCGGGCCATCGGGCTGCTGTCGGGCCGGGCCATCGGGCTGCTGTCGGGCCGGGCCATCGGGCTGCTGTCGGGCCAGGCCATCGGGCTGCCGTCGGGAGCGGCCATCGGGCTGTCGTCGGGCCGGACCATTGGGCTGCTGTCGGGCCGGGCTGAGTCGGTCCGACCCTTCATGTGGGCCCCGTTAGTGGCGGCCTCGGGCAGCCGTCGGGCCAGGCCACCGGGTCGGGCCATCGGGCTGCCGTCGGGCCGGGCCGAGTCGGTCCGACCCGACGTTTTGATCTCGTCAGCGGCGTGATCCGGCCGTGCGGCGGACGGGGGCGGCAAGCCAACATGATCCATCCGAACCGCTCGGCGGGGAGGGGGGTCTCGTTAACTTCGCCTGCATGTGGCGCGTCAATGCGGCGTCTCGAGAACGCGCCGCCCGGTGAACGCTCCCCGGTATGATTAGTAGGCGGGAAGACATGGCTGAGAAGAGACGTAAGCCGTGTACTGCGTCACTCTGATCGTTGCTTATGAATTCTGTGATGGTTCGTAATTTAAGTCAAAGCTGGATATGGTGATACCCGTGCGCTATGTGTTGAAGTTCTCCCCATTCCCTGATTCTATCTCGCCTCCCTCTTTCTCCGGGCCTTTTCAATGCGTTGGAAGCCGACCATCAGCGATGCACATCCCCGGCCAAATGGCAGGCTCCCACATGGATTTCTTGTAATCTTGAAATAGTCCTTCATTCGGGCCATCATTTTGGTCAACACAATTCATTTCGGGGGGAGAATTACCCTGCCACCACTACAATTCTATTCTGGAGTTTCTTGGGTGAATAATGCTGCGATATAAATTTTAGGCGTGAGCTGGGACAGCATGGAAATAAAAACGTAGCATAGTAACGTAAATAACATTCAGGTTCCTATCAAGCCCAGGCTGCAATAAACATGTTAGACTGACTTAAATAAATGCCAAATGAAATATAGACGATTTTAACACAAATCGAAGGGTTTCCTGCCAATTAGGAAGGAAGCTAGTGTTTTGTTTTTTCATGTTCAGCAAACTAACTGCTCGAACTGAACGTGGAACAATTGGCGATCAAAACCGTCAGTGATCTATTGTAACAGTGTTGAAGTATAGCACTTCACACAGGATGCTTACGAGTATCAGCGTTAAATTACAGGTTAAATTAATTTACCCCTTCGTATTAACATATATATAATGTATATAATTATATATATATATATATATATATATATATATAATGTAATGTTTCAAGATGTGTAACCAAAAGCAGGTGTTTCAAATTTGTGTTGGGTTATGAGCTGAAATAGCCATCCTGAAGAACATTCGATGCAATTCAAAGCTCTGCCTTTCTTAAGACCAAAACCCCTCGGGTTTCTGAGCTACACACTCGCGAAGATGTGCACACTATTTCTGGGAAACTATTTCACGATCACCCAGGCATCCATGCCGCCATAATGACGTCATTCTAATCCTAATATTCCATCAGCTATGCGGCAATCAAGACCAAGGAAAAATAGATTGTCGAGTTTGTTCATACCTGACGTTTATGGACACGATTTCCAGATGTAGTGGCCGTTAATTGGCTCTTAATCAATGTTATGCAACGTACGATGACCCAAACTCACTGACGTATTAAGGAGTATTTTTATTAGAAGAGAAATGGCGTTGACTAGAGCAATCTTTTTACTTAAATCATACCATTAATTGAAAGTGAGCTTATCTCATCAGGCCTTACACATGCTTCGATATCTTCAACTGCAGAGCACCCCGTTTAACTAACCTATTGGGCTGTCAACTCACATGGAACTCGCAGCAACATTTCTTTGTTCCTGTCGCGCATCCCCCAGTCGTAGAGGGATCGTACCGACGCATTTCATTATTTTCGGGCGTTTGCTGACTTTTATTTCTGTGCCGTGAGATAAGGAGACCGCGTCGGCAAATTTGTGATGTAAATTTGTTGCTCACAGAGCAACTGCGTCCTTAGACAAAGTGAGCGATAAACAGAGTGCGTCAAGTACGAAGCTTAAGAACACACACACCGTACACAACATTACAAATAAGTCGACGGCGTTGATGAAATCAGTAGCCAAATCAAGAGTGGCTGCTCCCTGTCTCGATAAAGGCAATCGAGGTAGTCATAAAGGGCGTCGAGGCATACACCACCAGCCGTTGTGCTCTTTTTTAGCATAAACTGAAGTGATTTCGGCAATGGAGTGATGGGCATGGTTCCGCAAGTTTTGCTTTTCGGTAGGCCTGTGATGCGTTTCACGCTTGAACGTAAAAGCTTGCTAATAATTTCCATTATACTCGAACAACAATAACGCTCCACACAAACATCACAAACTTTTGCTTCAAAAGCTATGGCAACCATTTTTGCCGCGGAAATTGACTGCATTTCCACCGACCCAAAAATCAATTTTCCGTCCATTTCAATAATACACAGGTGCTTGCCCCAAAACCGTTCTGCAACCCATGCGTCCTTTTAGGACTTGGTTTCGCCACTTTTTCAGATCAGTCGTATTTTTCTACCGCACATTTTGCTTAAGAGGTGTGGTGGCAGCGGGAATGTTTTAACGGCATCTGTTCTTTCTTCGGAACCAGTGTGCCTTCGTTGTATAGAAGCGTGGGTACATGGAGGCTCATGCAAATGCATACCTCCCTCGTTAGGTTATGATATCTTGAGATCGTGAGTGAGATGATGTCTTGTTTTTAATGCGATTATTCACCTGGTGGTTTGGGGGAATTTTACCTCCATATTTTTATGACATGAAAACGGGCTTAAAAGCGTTCAACAAAGATACTTGTAGTGAAATAATTCCCCAGCAAGCTTTATATGCCCAATACCCATTGCATTTTCATCCTTCTCATGAATTTGTAAACAACTGCAATATTGACGCGATCAATAAGCGATTACGTTCTGAAACAGCGCACATTCAGAAGTTCCTATTTGAACAGACTGAAGCCCCTGAGAAGAAATATTTTTGTGCTATATATCCAGTTAACAAAAATACACCACCATTACACACCAAGACACATCGCATTTCTCCCCAAACCGTGTGGTTTCTTTCATTTTAACAGTTACCCGCTTTTTCTGATCCAAGCTGTTTGCAAAATGTTCGCTTCGACATGGGCGAATGTGTGCAGTCCCTTATTTGCTCCATTTTTAAGTCGACACGTCTAGAACAATCTATTAACAAAAAGCGAAAGGCTGGCATATAGAACGGTGTCATGGCAGTCAGAGCTGGCGTAGATTGCTTCCAACCGCACTACTTACGCCACTGAAACGTGGTTTGTAAAAGGTGCAAACTCTTCAACACAAAGCCCATATTTGAAAAGTGCCTTTCATGCCGACCCGACTCGTGCTTGACGCCACGTTTTTGCTCACTGTTTGCGTCACGTACAGTCGACAGCGAGTGGCCCATTGCGCGGTACACTCCGGCCGTATGTATCAGGGCGGGCGTGGCTGGGCGTCGTCGGTTTCAGATAACATCCATCTGGAGGCGCAGCTGGCCGCACGACGCGACCGACGCGGCGTTTTAGCGGCGCCGCACCGTCGCGCCGCCACTTCATGGCCCTGGCGGCGGTGTCATCGGCGGAATTGTGACACCACGCCGGCGGGCGACACGAGCGGCGGCCGCCTACGTCGCGGCCCAGGAGGCGGTCGTAAATTGTCGGCAGGGCGGCAGATGTCGGCACCAATTTACCTCAAAGTCCGAGGCGGGGCGCCATAGCTGGGCGGTGGTGACCGATCGGCGCTGGCCGCCAATAGTGCCTGGGGCGGCGGCGGCACGTCGCAGGCGGGCCGTTCGTCTGAGCGCAGCTGCCGGCTGCAATGAGGTGTGAGATAGCCGACCGTGGCCGCCGACGCCGACCGCTGCTCTCTATCAACGCCGAACCATCGCTAGTCTGAGGATGACCAGCGCCAGCACTGGCGGCCAGGGTTCATTGGCGTTGTAACCCATGCTCCTCTGCTCTGGGTGCTCTCCGACGCCGCCTGTGCTGGATCACATGGTTGGGGCTACATCCTCTCAGTCTCCTCTGACAGGCCTTATTCTGACTGAAACCGCGGTGCAAGTATCAAAACACACCTTTCGCGGCGATTTGTGTTTTTAAATATTACATCTGTCAGCGATGAATCCTCGCAAAACACGCGCAAATTAAAACGTAGCAATCAAGCTGCTTTGATGCAATCCGCCCGCAAATTGGAACGCCAAAATGATGGCGCCCGAGGACTGCTTTGTTTTTCTGATGACGTCCGCCTGACTTCAAAGGCTACACAACTGCGCAGTGGATTCTGCCGCCGGCAACCCCAGTCGCCGGCTGAATACGACGCAGCAGCCGTCTGTCTTGGCCAACGCGGCCGCCGCGGTGGAGAATGTCGGCCGGCCTTGCCACGGCCGACGCTCTCCGTTGCCCCTGCTGGCACTCTTCGTTACCACGGCCGGCACTCCGCCGCCACGATCGGCACCCCGCTGCCACGGCCGGGACTCCCTCCTGCCACGACCGGCACTCGCCGCTGATACGCCCGCACTTCCCGCTGATACGGTCCGTCCTCACCGCTGATAAGGCCCGTACTCCCCGCTGATACGGCCGGCACTCACCGCTGATACCGTCGGCACTTCCCGCTGATGCGGCCGACACTCCGCGCTGATACCGTCGGCACTCCCCGCTGATGTGGCCGACACTCCGCGCTGATACGGCCGGCACTCGCCGCTGATACGGCCGCCCTCACCGCTGATACGGTCCGCACTTCCCGCTGCCACGGCCCGCCCGAGCACATTTTTATTTCCATACCTGGCGGTGCTGGCGCGGCCGCCGGCCACCATATGCAGTTTGCCATGTGACGAGATAACGCGGAGATGGCGTGCAAGCCCGGCCGACGGCTGCAGCCATCCCTCGCCATGTCATTAGCTGGAATGGGTGGCGACGGCGGGCTCCATCCAGCCTGTATGCATCAAATGACGGTGCACGGAACTCCACCCGTTCTGCATATGTCAAGCCCCGCTGGTGGGAGCTCAAGCTAGTCAATATCTTGCAATCTTCCTTCTTGGTACGAATGGTCAGCCTGGGTCGGTCAAATCCCGCGGTTTGGAGCTCCACTTGGACTAACGGCTATCTTGTTCACATAGCTATCTTCTTCAATCGAACTTGCCTTCCGTGGTCTTCATCCCGTCACCTCCCAAAATCACACACATTTAAGTTGTTTCAGGGAAAGGGTCATTGCAAAAGCGTGACGTCGTTAGGAAGTTGTTTGAATTGCAATGAGCTGGTGTCACTCTCATGACGATACTTGCGATAATGCCATCCTCCTCGTGCAGCTATGTCATCTATGCGTTGAATACCATGCATTTTTTACGAGCCTGGCCTATCTGACGGCTATCGAGATCGAGGCAATATCAGCTTAAATATTAAAGCTCGCATTCATTAAACCCACGCGACTGCTTCATAATTAAACAAAGCGACTGATTTATGTATCAGTGGTGATGCAAGCGCCATTCAGAGCCAAGCCTGAGTAGCGCCGGGTGGTGTACTGCTCAAATGAATGTCAGCATGAATTTTGAAGAGCACATCACACTTCAGCTTGCAGGTACAGCAGTCGTATACCATACCAGCAATATCACTCCTGATAAACGAAGCCAGCGCAGCACAGTAAGTAGTCTGTGCTGGCTGGGGCTCTCCCTGAATGCCGATATGTTTTTCCCGAATGAATTCCAAATGACGCGGTAAAGCGACACCAGACGTTGCATAGCTGTAGGCGATTGAATGGCTGATCATTTTATACAAAAGCTTGGATGTAACTCGCAAGGTCAATGGACTATGGCAGCAATATCACACTTGACAAACAACGCCAGCGGAGCACATGCAATGGCATGGTGGTGGCATGGGGTGGCCCTCTGGCAAGCTCTGCTCTCGCGCACCGGTAGGCTGCTCATATTCATCCGTGCAGCTGTCAGCGTGTCGGCGGAACCGCGGCGTCAGGTGCAACGTACTACGTTCTGCTCACGCTGGCTAACGCTCTTCTAGATGAGGCGCCTTTTTGACCAGCTGCGTAGCGTCCTCACACTGTCAGATGATTGGACATGAGGAGTACGAGCAGCTCCCACCATCACTTTTCCACCCGAAACTTCAGCTCTGGGCGGATGTCGTCACGTCGACCAGCATGGCGTCGCAGAGCCTCACTGCAGTTGACACATTCACGCTCCACTTTATGGGATGCGTCATCGTCTTCTGCCTCATTAGCTGCGTCACCGCCTGCGGGCGGCTCTGCGTTCTCCGGGGTTTCCGCTCTCGGGCGCGATGGGTGTCCTTCCCTGCCCTCCTCCCAGGGGGACCGCTGGGTCGTATTTGCGGTGCTCGGGGCGAGCGGCCGGGCGACCTTCGCTCGGGCCACCATCGTCGGACAAATGATGTGACAGCGACGGGGCCGCGGGGGAGGGGAAGGAAAGCGGGGCAATCGATGCCGCCAGCGGTGGCGGAAAGTCGCCGCCACCGACCCGTCTTTGTGCAATGTCGTGATTGATCACACGCCGGACAGGCCGGCGGGCCACAATGGTCGCCCGGTCACCGCCTTGGAGGGCGTAAAAACGCCGCCGGCGAGAACAGGCCCGCGGGCGTGCTGTCGCAACGCGGCCGGCGCGGGCAGATCCACAGGGTGCGCTGCCGTCACGCGGCCGGCGCGGGCAGATCCACAGGGTGTGCTGTCGTCACGCGGCAGGCGCGGGCAGATCCACAGGGTGCGCTGTCGTCACGCGGCCGGCGCGGGCAGATCCACAGGGTGCGCTGTCGTGACGACAGCGCACCCTGTGGATCTGCCCGCCGGCGCGAGCAGGCCCGCGGGGTGTGCTGTCGTCACGCGGCCGGCACGAGCAGGTCCGCGGGGTGCGCTGTCGTCACGCTGTCGTCGGCTGTCGGCCGTCACCGGCGCGCTGGTGAAAATGGAGGCTGCCGAAGAGCGCGCTGTCGCCAGCCGTCAGGACCGGCGTCCGCTGGTGACGGCTGTCGTCAGGACCAGCGTCCACTGGTGACGGCTGTCGTCAGGACCAGCGTCCGCTGGTGATGGGGCGTTCGCTGGTGATGGCTGTCGCTTGGACCAGCGCCTGCTGGTGACGGCTGTCGGCCGGGCCAGCGTACGCTGGTGACGGCTGTCATCCGGACCAGCGCCCGCTAGTGACGGCTGCCGCCACCGACTCCGGCACCCTGCCGCGCACAGGCACCAGCACTTGAAGCGTGTTTGGACGGTCAATACTAAAGCTTGTTTTTCGCGCTGAAATCGCGCCAGAAATATGACTTAGGTTCGCTGTGAATGAATGGAGGCATGCCTTTCGCCTCAGAGTTTCAAAAAGCCCTGTCGCTGCGTTATGTGGTCAGGGAGCCGTGCTGTAGAAGCCAATCTCCTGGAAGCTGTGAGCACGGCTACGGAGTATGAATTTCCGGCTTGGCACAATGGCAGCACGCCCTGCTGGCACTGCCACTCAAGCTACGCCCCGCCGAGTGCAACAAAGTTGGTCTCCTTCTCTCCTGCATCCCGAGTCTGCTAAAGTTTCCTGCACTGGCTCACCTGCATGCAAAGTACCCCTTCCCCGGCGAAGTTCGCCGAACACACACGAAAATACGAACGTGGCGTCCGGTGTGCTGGCGCCCGAGTGTTTCCCACGCGCGACTCAGTGCTTGATGTGGCACGAAAGTCTCGATGTAAAACTAAAACGGCACCCATTTCCAAACGCTAACTCTTCACGATGTTATGCTGGTGTTGAAGCTGTGCGAGTTTACATGTTGTGTTGCATATTGTTTGTTTCCGTACTGAATAAGTTGCATTGGCAATACGCGTACATATCCACGCTTTTAAAACGTCATTGATAACATCGTAGGTCCAAGGCTGTCTGACATTGTCTTGTATTTCAATACGGGGTGCTGGTTTGTTTGGAAATGAGGTAGATTGTGTATTTTATTTATGTTTTGCCATGTGTATGTTAATTATTACGTGTTGAAACCCAAAGCTTTCAAAAGACGCGGTCAGTATGGCCCCTCCTACCGCTCCTACGTCCCCCTGCACATACCCAAGTTCTGATAATGAAGTCAAGTTATCATTGTGGTCGCCGGCGAGTCTTCGCCCGGTCGGAGAATGGCTCACCAACACCGCTACGCCGCCGGCCCTGACACCGGGCTGCCGGCTGCGAGGCCTGACGCCGTCCGCTTGCTGTGTTTCAGTGCCGCCGCAGCAGCCGCGGCTCTTCAACGAAACCGGCGGCATGATCTCCTCCACGGCCGGCCCCTATAAGGAGGGTGACACGGCTCGGCTCATCTGCGAGGTCAAGGGAGGTAGGTCACCGTCCGAGTTCAGCGGAGGAAGGTCACCGTCCGTGTGCACCTCCCATCACGCTGGTGCTTTGTTTTTGTCTTGCGCGTTAAGGACTGCACGGACTGGGTAAACCCATGACAACCCATGTGGAGTGGGTAATATGCTGGATTGAATGCAGAGTTCGAACTCAATTATGTTATGGGTACAGGTATGAAGAAATACATTTATGACTTTTTGTGGGTTGCTCAATGCACACTACATAATATTACTGCGTCCCTCTTTAGTCACAGTTGGCTTCATTGGCACTACTTGTGCAGCTGCCAAAGTAAACAGTCAGCTGGTGTGTGCATCTTTCTGAAACACTAATTAACAGCACTTAGGTGAGTTATAACTCAAGTGCTGAAAAACAGGCGCCAGATGGGTAACGGGTGATTGGGAATGAAAAGCGTTCGGGTTTGGACACAGCCCTTAGTCATCGTCACGCATATGGATGTATGTTGGACATGATATCAACCCTTGTTGCTGTAACGGTAGCAGCCACTCAGGCTCACCGCCTAAAATGGCTGTGGTTGTCGCCCCTGCCCCCTCCTCCCGGCCCCTGCCTTTTCCGTTGTCTCTCGTTCTGTGCTGCCTCTCTATCTAACTATCGCTCTCTCCTCTCTCCTCCATCACGTATCCCTTTCCAGTTGTCGTGCGCCAGCCAGCTGTTTTCAACTTGGGGTTGGATTTGATGGCTGCGGCGCATTCGGAAGGTTTGGCAGAGACCGACGCGCTTTTTAGCGCCGAAATTGTCCTCGCGACTGCAGCGGAAAAATACGTCTGGGGCGCGGCGGGCGCGACCGATGGCGAGAGAAGTGGTGTTATTGATAAATGCCCCGGCGCCGCGCTGCCATTGATGGATGCCCGATGGCGGGATCAAAACATGGCGGCGAGCGCAGCAGCTGCGGATGGCATTCGGGAAGGCGGCACAACACATACATAGGACAACAATAAAAACTTGCGGCGCCATTTGATTCCGCGCGTCCGCCGAGGCCTCTTTTTACGAGTGACATCTCCATTAACATACAAATCAATAATGATATGCGTCCAGTGCACCATTCCCTGTGCACCATCTGATTTAGATTGAATGAAATATGAGGGTGTTATATTTTTATTGGCTATTTTGGTCGATTGCTGATATTGGAAAGCTATGTTTTACTGCTAGGTGTAAAGACAAACACGCGGACTGGAGACGGAGACGAAACCGCAGGCCGGTTCTCTATTGTTCTCAAACAGCACAATCAAAAGCCGTTAACACCAAACTATAGTTGGTGTTGCTAATGACAACAGTAGGAGACGTTGACCGAAACCGCTCCGGACTATTTATACCTACAACCTGACAAGGCCGGAATGTCCATTTACCGCGATGCCAACCAGCTGCAACGGCGAACGAGCGCCCGCGGCGTACCGGGCCTTCCGTTGAATGGACAGAGACATTCGCGAGAGAGTGACCACTCTCCAAGCTTTTCTCCAAAGAGAAGTTATCATCGAACGCACCCTTCAGTCAGCTCGACCTTGAACCCACCTCGTCACGTAATAATCAGCGACCGGAGGCTGGCGCCGCTGCTCGCTGAAAAGCACGGCGAACGGCCTCGATGGGAAAAATGTCATGCTTCGGCCAGTTCAGACGTGTTTGCGTGTGCATGTGTGTGTGTGTGTGTGTGTGTGTGTGTGTGTGTGTGTGTGTGTGTGTGTGTGTGTGTGTGTGTGTGTGTGCGTGTGTGCGTGTGTGCGTGTGTGTGTGTGTGTGCGTGTGTGCGTGTGTGCGTGTGCGTGTGCGTGTGCGTGTGAGTGTGTGTGTGTGTGTGTGTGGTGATTTGAGAAACCCCAGTCGTTATGAGAAAGGCTTGCTTAGAAAATGAGCGCTACCAATTTGACCAAGTCATACAGTGAGTTAGTCGTTGACCTAGGTTCGATTCAAACTTTTTCACCCCTTATACCAGTAATCACACCATAATCATGTGGTTTGATCATATCATATCAATCATCATCATTGTTCTTGGCTCATACATATCATCAATCGCTTTGATCACTTGCAAGTGTTACGGGTTCGGTGTTTTTCATACACAATATTTTCGATCGTAACTGACAGTTGGCATATGAACCCATCCATTCGTTGTCAAGTTTAACCATAAACTCCCTGACTCACTGCTACATCGACTCGAAACTCTATATATGATCATTATGCCCTATTTCCTGAAAAATGAATGCCTTAAGTATTACTGGAAGTAGAGATAGCAAGAGGACAAATTTCGCCTTCTTTCATCTCTTCGAAGCGTGCTTCCCAGAGAATGTCATTCTGCAATAAGCTACATAACACGTGCCAATGCAATAAACAAAATATTACACAGCCAGTGAATATGACTTTATCCTCGTGTCCCATAGTTTACGGATGTTGCAGTTTCATATCACATACGTTTACACAGGCACTGCGGGCGATAGCCCAATGGACACTGCATTGTTGCATTAAACGACGTATGAGGAGCCGAGGTTGTCATGAAAGATATATTGGTACTACGTCCGGGGGCGATTTACGCATCAATCCCAGTAAGCCGTGGTATTTTGGTCTTGAGCTGCATATCAAATTATGTTATCGCGACGCTCGTTTTACATGCTATAAATGTATTCTCTCAAATGCTGCATGAGGTCCGACCAGGGGTTCGCTGGACTCTGCTAATGGCTTCCCTGTGGCAAGTGATCCAACAGAGCAAGTTGGGCAGTGTGGGAATAGCTCCTCTGCCATTTCGCAGTGCTTTATGGTTTGGAAAAGCCTCCACATCTTTTTCACCATGTTATGTAAGTTCATGATCAAACCATTTTTGATGGTATGGGCTGCAATGGCAAATGCGTGATCTTCTTCAGATTATTTCAATGATGAGCTCCGCTGTGACGTTCAGTCACACTCCTTCAGACACTCCTGACAGTTTGATGTAATCCAGCTTAAGTGATAATAAATGTAAATATACTAGGCCATCTGAAACGACGTCCTGAATGTATTCAAAACTACGACGAAAACAACAAAAGTTGTGAAAACAAAACAGTTTTTCATGCAGCGATAACAGGCATTTTGAGCAACCAGGTCATGCAACATTGACAGACATGTCAGAATGCAAGTTTGTTTGGTCAAAGTGGTTTTGGTCCCTTTGAAAATGTTGCGTCCGAATTTGATTGGGTGTTTGGTTGAATCCGCTCAAGCCCTTGACTGAATCATAACATGTCAATATGTCCTTCTGGGATGGTGTGACTATATCAATAAACAAGAAAACCCCATCAATGGGAAGAACGTGTCTGAAATGTATTTTCAAGCTGTATGATAGGTCCCTTTGTCGTTTAAGTCTTATGACGCTCAGGCTAAAAATTGTAGAAAAATGCAACTTTGACCTGGATTGATCTCGGATGACTGGGTTATTAGAAAATACACAAGACGCCTTGATTTTAGTCATTCAAATGTAAAAGTTTTGAATGTGCGAAGCTATTGCCACGGTATTTCGGGTCACAATCATTTATCGGATGACCAGCCAGGGGTCGCTGAGTCCATACACATCCATATCGGCAACACCCATCTTCAATTACCAGCAGACGTGTGGAATCAAAAGAGGAGCATCAGCTGTAACATAATGCAGACTCGCAGGCAAATTGGACAAACTTATGTGAACTGGGCAAGTAACGCGCAATCCAACATTCAGTGGGCAAGTCCCTAGAATGCAGATAAGACTGCATGGCGATGAGCTTGTAGTTCAGCAGGCCTTACACTGTATCCCCTAGACGTTATTTGCAAACCCATTGCAGTTGTGCTATGTCATGAATAAATACATGGAATTAAACACACAATTATGTGGTTTACCTGCAGCCCCACGTCCGTCAGCAACCAACTGAAATGATATCCTACGACGGTGCCCAGCACGCCTTCCAATTAATTTTTATGACGGGACATGCCACTTTGAAATACAGGCAAACCTCTAAAAAATAATAATTTGATCCTACTAATAACCCTGATGTGTTTGTGTTATTATGCAAAACGGTAGTTGTAGGAAATGATGTTGAAAACTCTTGTTCTTACGATGAGGTAGCATGCTAGGCGTGTCGGTTTCC
The DNA here is from genome assembly GCF_011947565.3 of Pollicipes pollicipes. Taxonomy (NCBI): domain Eukaryota; kingdom Metazoa; phylum Arthropoda; class Thecostraca; order Pollicipedomorpha; family Pollicipedidae; genus Pollicipes; species Pollicipes pollicipes. The sequence continues at coordinate 44,455,639 of NW_023596136.1, forward strand.
GCTGCGGGGAAACTCCGAGCTGCAGTGCGTTTTAGGTATGTACCTGAGGCGTTGCATTCGCGTTAGTTACGCTAATAAGGCTCTAATCTACACACAACCTATCTTATCTGGCTTCCTATGATTATTGGAGTTGTTAATGAAGTCTTGAAGCTAGGTGTGAGGATCCCAGTTGAGCCAAACCTTGCAGATCGGTGGGTTCTGCGGAAGCAATTTGCGCCTTTATGTTTAAGTTGTCATTGTTCGAAAAAATGGGTGCATGTTTGGCTTAGAATGATTATTTATAAATTACAATCAATGAAATCGTCTCGCAGCGCAAAATCGAACAAGCTCACACGAACCGGTATGTCGTTTGAAATCGCCTCATGAAGTGGCCACGTACCCGGAATGCATAAGATAGTCAAATAAGGTCTGATCACTCTGCGTCACCGTTTCAACGTTGTTTTCTCAGTGTTCGCTACCACCAATTTGATCAAATATGTAGTTGCCTCGGTTGCTTTGTTTTGTGACGGCTCTTTTTTACAAAACGCACGCGCCCAGCAGCCGAAATCATGCTTTGTTTTTTCGTCGTAGGAGTTGTCGTTAAACCATACCCTGGCCGCTTAAACATGTGGGTTTAGTTTAGTGCGAGGCACATTGCTCGTCCTTGCCGACCACGTTTGCGACATACCCGTTTCTAATGTAGGGGTATCAGGTACTGTGGTGGGATCCATCAAACACTGAATAAATCGCGAGGTGAACTGAATTATCTAAGCACTGCATTTCCGTGATTTATGTAATTTTTTTTTTCACTGCAGGGCAAACCTTGCATTTACTGCGGACACTTACAAATAATGAAATGCGCACTGCATGATGTCGCCGGGGTATTATTTACGATGTCCACATTATGTCCGTGCCACACCGTTTGTGAACTGAAGAGAGACCAGCTGGATATATTTTTGTCCATGGCGTGTTTGATTTCGGCAAAAGCAGGATTTTTAAGTTTTCGTTCGACATGGCCATGTAACTTGCACAATATTTTTGTCACGACTGGAACTTCAGAAGACATCAAAACCGCGGCGAGCGTGAAAGTGAAGTCTTATCGGGTTGTTGATGCCCTCGAAGGCGTCGCAACGATGATCAAAGAAACGTTCTCTTGCTTGGCGTATGCACTCACCCACGTATGTGGCAAAGCGGTCCAATCCATAAATTACGTTATTTATCACGCAGGTTCCATCGAAGCCACGCGTGGGGGAATGCATATGCGTTGGGTCAGCTTCATGGGTCAGTCTTTCGCATATTAATTCTGGCGAAATACTGTTGCAGCGAATTTTGGCCTGTTCACGTTTTGCATTGCAGTCCGCTGCTCCTCACCAACCGCTCCACCTTTCTGAATAGTTCATCTTCAACCAACGGCAGAGGGGTCAACTTTACCTTCCCCTTGCTTGTTTTGGTCCCCTTGCCGTCTTCCCTTGAAAGTTCTGTCCTCGGGTATTATGTCCCTGAGTATGTTGAGCACGTTGTAAAAGCCACCAGAGCTATTGCAATGCCCTTTGGAGTGGTCGATATAAGAGCGACGATCTAGAAGATCTATTTGGAGTGCATTTACTGCGAGAAAAGCTTGTTTTTGCTTTTGAGCAAATGTCATCGACACAACTACGAGATAGAGGTCATAGGTCATGAACCACAGAGATCAGGAACTTCAAAATTTAAACATCTAGTGTGAATACGATGCAAAGTCATCTATCAAGGAGGATCCGCGTCCCCTCTCCCTGATAATATGAAATGTCTTCGGTACACTTTCCAATCTTATTATCAAAAAGTAATTCCGCAAGCAGCGGCGTGCTCTTTGCTGTTTTTCATAACGATTTCGTATATTTCAAGATTTGTGAGCCTGGGTCGACTGAGTGGGCTTTAAAGGCACGGAAATATCACCTCAGCTGAAAAAGCCACTGGAGCGATGCTCTATCGTATAAGCGTTATCATGTCTTGTAAACGATAAACTTTAATTTTTGGACGCTGTTTTGATTGAAAATTATTTGAAGGGCATGCAAAATGAGCAAAATTATTTGAAAAGCTCAGGTCGATTGCAAATAGTCGTGTACCTTAAATTGCATACATTTTTACATTTGACAGATCAAGGAAAGGCTGTCATGGGATAAAATGTTTTCTGTCACATGAAAACCAACCCCGTTATGGTGATGCTCATGTTATAACACGTCATTCTGTGCAATATGACGAACTTTTGCGGCTGACTATATTTGAAAACCATCTGAAAGGCCCAGGCCAGATCAGGCCAGGTCACATAGTTTCATAACGGATTGCAACAATTGTCATCATACAGATATTAAGCAATGAAGAGCAAACTTGAAGAAGTGCATACAAGCTGTGTTAGAGACACATTCACATTGCAACAGCAATCACAGACGATGGCAATGCGGCTCAGATGCTGCATGCGTGCACCAATAATTTGCTGTTATGTCCCTGCTTATCTTTGAAACGTAATGGACAGTTGCATGCAAGTTCCATAAGCAAAGTGAGTTGCAAAAAATTAACAAGCACCAAAAGGGCACACCTGCACCAATCACGACGCAAACTACACCTATCGTTACAAAATATGTTAACATTTGCCTGATTCAGCGTGGCCTTGATCCAATAAATTTACTCCACCTGGCTGCGCAATGATCAAAATTATGCTGAAATGATCGCGACCTGTTTGGAAAAGTGTTAAAAAGTATTAGGGCAAAAATTTCATAACGGAAAAATTAACAAAAAAGTTCAAGGTAGTCTTCTATATTTGTAAGAGTTCTCAACTGAACTAGTGATCTTTAAGATCATTTGGTGCAGTTCACAGCCCTACCCTTCTTAAGACCTAAACCCCTCTAGTTTTTGAACTACGCGCTCACAAAGATGTGCAAAATACGTAGGGGGGAGTATTTCGAAGTCACTTGGACATCCATGACGCTATAATGACGTCATTTAAACGCTGTCGTTCTATTAGTCATGTGGCGATCAAGGCCAAAACAAATATAATTGTCGAGTCGTTCAAATCTGACTTCCATGAGCCCGATTTCCAGACATAATGGCCGTCAATTGGCTTTTAAAGGGATGTTTCACATTTTGATACCGTAAAACAAGCATCATATATGTTAAAACAACCTTACTTATAACTATAAGTTCAATCTTTAAGTGGAAAAGACTGCTGCAAAAAGCACATTTCTCTGTTTTGTGTCCTTCTCAGTGCGTCATGGTTTGATTATGTACCTCGCAACATTAATTGAGAGCTAATTGACGACCGTTATACATGGAAATCGCGCTCAGGAACGCCAGATATGAACACCCCGACAATCTCTTTTTGCCCGTGATCGCCGCATGGCTTATGTCATGGCAGGATTTTAGCGACGTTATCACGACGTCATGAATGCCGAGGTGACTTGGAAATACTCTCACTGATAAACCTCTTCCCATTTTCGCGGGCGTATAGCTCAGAAACCAGAGGGGCTTAGGTCTTATAAACGGCAGGACTGCGAACAACACCGAAAGGTTTTCAAGATGTCATTTTCAGTTTAAAATCTCGTATAAATGTGGATCACCCCCTTAAATCAATGCTGTGCATGGTATGGTGATGCAACCAAAAAATTACGCACTGAGTAGCAGACTGACTAATTACAAAAATGGTGCTGTCTTGAGCAGATTTTCCCATTGAAAGTGCATCAATAAATATAAGTGAGCTAATTTCATCAAACACATGTATACACGTTGCGTATATAACACGGATCATATAGATGTTTGATTCAGTATCTTCAAATGTGAACCACTACCTTTACTGGTTACCGAGGTGCTCAAGAGAATACTGAGGGAGGCTGCCACTGTTCTGTACACGCACGCGTGCAGCCATTCAGTTGCCAGCTGATGAAGACATTACCGGGCTGCACCACACCATCCGAACTGGGCGTGGTGACGGTGACAATATTACGTCACCACACTGTGACGTCACGCATCGCATCCTGGCTGCAGGTCGGCCGCCGCCGAACGTCACCTGGTGGCTGGAGGGCTCGCTGGTGGACTCCTCGTGGCGCCATGACGCCGGGGTCACCAGGAACACGCTGGAGGTGACCGGCCTGCGACGCGCCGACCTGGCCAACCTCTACACCTGCATGGCGGGCAACACGCCGCTGCGGCCCCACAAGGCGGCCGCCGCCCGGCTCGACATCAGCTGTGAGTGCTCGCCATGAGGGACACGGACCGGACTGGGGCGAGGAACCAAACCCTGAGATACCTCTGCTGGGATGGGCACACGTGGGACGGCCACGGGCACAGGTGGGGCAAGGACTGCACCCTGAGATACCTCTGCTGGGATGAGCGCACGTGGGACGGCCACGGGTCGGGCTGGAGCAAGGACCGCACCCTGAGATACCTCTGCTGGGATGAGCGCACGTGGGACGGCCACGGGCCGGGCTGGAGCAAGGGCCGCACCCTGAGATACATCTGTTGGGATGGGCACACGTGGGACGGCCACGGGCCCATCTGGAGCAAGGACTGCACCCTGAGATGCCTCTGCTGGAATGGGCACACAGGGGAGGGGGCACCGGCCGAGCGGGGGGGGGGAGGGGGAAAGACCTGGAAGCCGAGGTTCCTCTGCTGAAGTGAGCGTGCGTAGGACGGCCTTGTTCAAATATCTGGAATGCAGTATGTGGTCGTATTCATCTGCTCTGAATGCAATGTTGTATGAGTAAGGGTATTAGGGTGAGTATATGTGGGGTGTGGTGGGGCTGTTTTGGGTCGGACTAGGGATGAACTCAAGTTCACCTAATTTATGGCTGATCACCAGTTCCTCCCGTGGACGTGCGGATCACCAACGACAAGAAGGCGTCTGTGTCGGCCAACAAGCCGCTGGATCTGACCTGCCAGGTCACCGGGTCACGACCCCAGCCGGTGGTCACGTGGTCACGGAACGGTGCCGTCCTCTCCGGCACACTGACGGTAAGATACTCGTCCTGGGCTGGGCCGGCGCCGGGCGGGGGGGGGGGGGGGACGGAGTGTGGGGTGGCCCTCGCTCTACCCCGAGCATCAGGTCACGGGCCGCCGGCCCCCGCTCCGCCGCGTCGGCTTGAGCCATCTCCCGCTGCTGGGGCCGTTCGCCGCCGGTCGTGGGCTGGTAACGACAGCCGCTGACGGCAGGTCATGACTGGCCGGCCCCACCCCGCCGCGCTGGTCGGGGGCCGCTAACGACAGTCACCGACGGAAGGTCATGGTCGGCGGGTCCCCGCCCCACCGAGCCGGCCGGGAGCGGGTAACGACAGTCACTGACGGCTCCTCGCGCACCATTTCCCCACCGCCGGATCGTTTTTGTCGACACCATCAGTTCTGGCCGCTGCGGGCCACGACGGCCAGCGGAACCGGCATTAACAGAGACGGCGCTGATCTCGGAGCGTCGCCAGGCGCCGATCTCGGAGCGTCACCAGGCGCCGATCTCGGAGCGTCACCAGGCGCCGATCTCGGAGCGTCACCAGCCGCTGATCTCGGAGCGTCACCATGCGCCGATCTCGGAGCGTCACCAGGCGCCGATCTCGGAGCGTCACCAGGCGCCGATCTCGGAGTGTCACCAGCCGCTGATCTCGGAGCGTCACCAGGCGCCGATCTCGGAGCGTCACCAGGCGCCGGTCTTGGAGTGTCCCCAGCCGCTGATCTCGGAGCGTCACCATGCGCCGATCTCGGGGCGTCACCAGGCGCCGATCTCGGAGCGTCACCAGACGCTGATCTCGTAGTGTCACCAGGCGCCGATCTCGGAGCGTCACCAGGCGCCGAGCTCAGAACATCACCAGGTCATGTGGAAGACACGTGCTATTTCGGAATTGTCACCTGCGACAGCAGCTGGAGCGCCCCTAGCGAAGAAACTGAGGGTGATCTAGATGATGTGTTTGTGATTCAAATAACAGCGGAGTCCCGTTTCCCTTTAGATGAATTTGTGAAAGTTTCCTCTGTCCACTTTGGCCCACCTCTTACCATGTTTGAAATATATGTTTTATCGTACTGGCCTAAGAAATCAAGAAAACTACCTTGAATAATATAAATAGTTCATATTGTAAACAGGTATTGCACATTTATACGAAAGAGATAATATATGTACAATGTCTGCCGTGTGAGGCTGAGAGCATGCGTTTGAAAAACAAACGGCAATAACTTAGCTTGAGGTGTTGCAATTTTCCATCGTAATGGAAACATCTTTTTTCGATCCCTTTTGCTGTCTCCTAGGCATACAGCACAATTCAACTGCAACGATAGCGGATGTAAATTGCAAAAGGAAAAAGGACCTTACGAAACGAAAAGAAACTTACTGATGAAAGGGCAACCTTTGCAGTTGTATCACGTTATGCATGCTAGATTAACACGCGCTCGGGTGGCCGGTTAAACACACTTCGCTGGGTTTAAGTCGATTCCCCTCCTCTCATGAGATCTTAAAAATTAAGAAAGCTAGAAACATCAAGTTCACAGGTTGGATTAGCCTGGTTGCCAAATGATATGTGCCAAAGTCTGAGATATCTAGATTATAATCTTCGGGTCAAATGAGGACCAAAACGTCAAACCTCACATTGGTATCCAAAGTGTCCCCATACATTTTAGTGCAACCGCCTCGAACCTAGATACTTGTTTTAAGCAACAGGTCACTGGTGTGTATTTAAGTTCAATGGCCTTGACTGACCTTAAAAAGATAATTGTGACCAAAATGCGACAAAATTGCTGTCATTTTTACATTTCAATAAGCGTCAATAATTATGCAAGACGGTATGTGCTCTGAAAACGCAATGCTGGAATTGGTCCTTTTAGGTTAATAGCATTTCAGGTCATTTTAATGCCCTATTCTAACCTCTAAAATATCCATAAAAATAATGTTGCGAGACCTGCTATTGATGAGTCTCAAATGAGCACCAGCAACTACTACATACAGAAACTCTTGGGTAAAAGCGAGGTCGCATAGGCCTCAGTCTGACCTCATACCTCACCCAAGGTCAATGGAATCGATTGTAGTCTTAAACTCAATTGCTTCTGTGCCCAAAAACATGTCTCAGATGCAACATACATATATATATATATATATATATATATATATATATATATATATATATATATATATGGCCAAGCATGGTTGTCGCAACATTTTCGCTTCTCTACCCGTAATAAATATACGCCAGATTAACCTGGATGTTTATCTAGTAAACATTCGCTGCTTGTTAGGAATCTGTCCTTCCCGCAACAGATAAGAACAAAATGGTTCGCAGACAGTCAAATTAAGTCGGCGCTCGCGGAAGACAACCGCATACCGTAATGTCACAGGAACGGAAATCAAGGCGACGCATTGCTGTGTACCGGAACTCCCTGAGATAACGTTGCGCACACCACAGCAGCAACTGCAAAGCGTTTATGAGCGGTTTGTGATCATGGTGACCAAAAACCCCTAGTTTTTATTTCTTGCCTCGCCTGCTCATCTTTCTCTGGCTAGCGGAGCAGAACAGGCAAAGCATCTGGGGCTGCACATGCATCTGAACTCAAGCCAGGCGTCAAATAGGAATTTGTGTCCGCCTTATGTAATTGAGGCGAGTTTCATAAGTCTGTACGCACTGCAGCCTTCCGTGCACACACCAAACGCGAGGTGCCGCTACACGTCACGCAACCGGCGCCCGTCGTCCTAGAGCGCCGGCCTGTGCCGTTTGCCCCGCACTATACGGCCGCGGTGCTGACGGGAGGTGCCGGTGATGCCTCCGCATCTGACCCAGAGAGCCCCGGGGCGGGATCCGGTACGGGCCTCCAGCCAGCCTGCCGGCAGACGGATCGTCCGAGCCGGCGGTCGCGGAACCGCCCGCTTCCACTCACAGCTCGCCAACGAGGGCGGACCGCGGCGCCCCGGGACGCGGACCCGGCCGCCCGGTGTGCCGCCCGAGAGTCGGCTTTTTCGACGGGGAGCCGCTTTTGTCGGAGATGATTAATGATGCTCACGGAGATTGCCGGGGTAGGGCGCTGTCAAAGAAATATTGCACCTCTGTGGGCGAAAAAGGGTTGAAGGGATGAAATCCCAAGCAGCCGTGATTGGTTGGCGCTGTGCGGAACAAGCTCCAAGCTTAGTTGTCCAACCAATGTAACACGCGGAGTTGAACAGCGGACTCAACCATTGTCTAACTGCGTTCCGTGTATTACTTTTACGCATCTTGACCAGCTTAAACGGTTATTTTATTTAGAGCTTCCCGAAAGAGACCAGCAGTTTCATTGCAACGCTCTGGTATAACGTCATGAGTATATTATGTTGAAAACGCACACTGTAAAATACACGGTATGGCACGCTGCTCTCTCACGCTTGTTAATCTTACAGGACAATCCTCATTTGTCGTTATCTTTAAAGGGATCATCAATATGTTTCCACTAATCTCTAAGTGTTAGAAGTGCAATTCTCTGGTGGTTGATATTTGTTTTGGTGATTATGTATGTGATCATGTGCAATCCTTCACAGAGATCGCATGGAAATAACGTGACGTCATCCACGCTGCGCGTGCTGCCATCTGCTGAGGATTCGGGTGAAGTGATTTATTGCCGAGCATTTAGCCCGGCCGTGCCCGGCACCAGACTGGAGGATTCCATCACGCTTAAAGTCAACTGTAAGTACGTCAGTGACCTTCAACACTGTTCGTATGTGGCGTCATCCGACAAACCGAATAGGTATGCACCTGCTGGTTCTGTTGCTATGCAGCTGCATTGCAGCCGAAGCTTTGCCGTCAGATTTTTACGGAGGTATCGAGTCGTGGCCAGTTTACCAAAGCAGCAACACTGCAGGCCCTTGCCGCAGCCCTAGGCTGCATCATGCGGTGTCGCATCATGCGTCATTCTCGAGCTGGGACTCGGAGCCGTGTTGCGACTTCTGTGCCCGCGGGCGTGTGGAATCCATATGGTTAGGTTTGGTGGCCGCTTGCTGCGACATCGCCAGGTTATCGATGGACACTCGATGTGGTTCAACAGCGTCCCAGCGCAATCTTTACGACGGTTAGAGCGGTCTGTGTAGTGCGTCCGACTTGAATCCGGACTCTGACCTCGAGCTGTGCTGAGGGCGTCACCCCTGCCGCTGACTGCGCCGGAGGTCCGAGGCGCCCGTTACCGTCCCGCCCACGCCCTCGGAAAGCCTGGGTCATCAGCAGGTCTGCTGTCAGACACGCGAAGGCCAGTTTCGGCATTCCCACCGCTCTTCTCCGATGTGCTGTGGGAAACCCTGCTCTCTCTCCCTCCACTCGCCCGTCCCAGGGGAGAAGGGCTGCCACTCCCCACCACCGCCGGCGGAGCGATTAAGATGGACTAGCTGTCAGGTGGAGCGCCGCTAAGACTGCCTTCAGGAACGCCGGTGGTCTCTGCGGGAGCTCCTAGCTCCCAGGCTGCTGGAGCGAGCATTCTTGCTGCTCGGACGTGCTCCTAGCCCGCAGGCAGTTTCTCCTAGATCGAGCGTTTTTTGCCGCCCTGACGGGCTCCTAGCTCGCAGGCAGTCTCTCCTGGAGCGAGCGTTCTTGCCACTCTGACGTGCTCCTAGCTCGCAGGCAGTTTCTCCTGGATCGAGCGTTCTTGCCGCTCTGACGGGCTCCTAGCGCGCTAGCAGCCTGCGAGATCGCGTTCAATCGCCACATCGGTCTTGAGGGCGGACGGGAAATGTCGTGCCTGCAGTGTAGTCGTCTGCCCAGGCTGCTGGAGCGAACGTTCTTGCCGTTCGGATGTGCTTCTAGCACGCAGGCAGTGTCTCGTGGAACGAGCGTTCTTGCCGCTCTGACGGGCTCCTAGCGCACGAGCAGCCCGCGAGAGCGCGTTCAATCGCCACACCGGTCTTGGGTGCGGAGGGGAGGGGTCGTGCCTGCAGTGTAGCCATCTGCCTTATGTGCTCCTAAATGACGTCGCGGAGCGGTGCAGCCAGATGGGCGTGATGGCACCTGCTAGTGATGAACCTGTCTGGTTTTGGTGCCTGGGTGGATTTAGAGGATCTCAGTGCCTGAAAAAGACCATTGTTTCGTTTAAGGACCACGTCATATGGTCCCTTTTGTTTAACCTGGGGACAGTGCTGTGCCCCAGATCTCCAGCCATCCGAGCATACATCACCAGTCTCCCCGAAGTGTTCAGCTGATGTGGCCTTATCCTCGCGCATCCACTGCGTCTCCAGCGGCGACTGCCCCGTCCGGGAATCCTCTCACTGATCGTCGACATATCGATGGGGCAGCCCCCCCCCCCCCTCCCTCCGCTGTCGGCCGCCAGCCGCGCCGATCGAGGGCTGCCCGGCGGCAGCCGCCGCCACCGCCCGCTTCTGAGCCGGTCATTTATTAAATCTCGTAATTCAGATTTGGAAGTAGCTTTTGGAAATAAATCAGTCGGTTGGAGCAATGAAGTAAAACGCACAAGTTATGTCATCCAGATGGAGAGCCAAATAACGGGCAGCCAGTTCGTCCTGGCGGCGATAGATACGGTGGGCCGCCGCCGTCCCATACGGGCCCATCTGAATCCCCTCCCCCCTCCCCTCCCCGGACCCTCGCTCCACGCTCGTGCCGCGCTCTGGCCGGTGATTTAGACGGCGTCTGAGCGGTGAATCCGGCGCCCCCCGCAGACGCCACGTCCCATGCATTACCCCAGCTGTCGGCGCGGGCCATGGGCCCGGGCAAACGGCCCCTGGTCGTGCTCCGGGCACCCCACGGCGGCCGTGCGCACAGCACCCATGTGTGGCCGCTCTCCGCGTACCTCACAGGCTACCCACCACGCGTGCTCACTCTGACCCGGCGTGCTCCAGCCTAGGTGAGTAGACGTTTACCTGACCTGGTCTGACCCGGCGTGCCCCAGCCTAGGTGAGTAGACGCTCACCTGACTTGGTCTGGCCGGGTTGCAGACCGGCCGGTGGTGCGGCTGACGGCTGGCCGCACGCTGCAGCTCTCGGACATCGAGGAGGGCGATGACGTGTACTTCGAGTGCCACATCAGCGCCGTACCGTGGGTGTACAGCATCGAGTGGCGTCTGGACGTGAGTACCGCCGGCCGTCGCCGCCGCGCGCCGCCCCGGCCGACTGGCCCCTCGCTGTCGGTCAACACCCGGCGACGGGGCCCTAGTGCCGGGCGGTCCGGGTCTGTGCGGCTGTGGTGACGGGCTTACTGCCCGCTGGGGACTGGGGACTGTTCTGCCCACAATCACTCCATGACGACGGGCTCCCCGGGGCGCCCGTATTGTGACTGTGTTGTCGTATAAGCGGAGGGACGGGAGTGTGTGGCAGAGACGACCCGATGGGACCGCGCCGGGCTCACGGATGACGTCACGGGTCGACCGCCAGCTCGCATGCGCACGTCCAAGATATATGCTTAAACGTTTTGATTTTGCTCTTTGGTGAAGTCGTAATCCTTGGCTGAGTTTTTTTTAAATGTTATCCGAATCCTTTGAATAGATGGATTTCTGGGATCAGCGCTCACGCTAAGCAGTGCTCGTTATGTGAGCGTAGCTGACTTCACTGACATACACACTGACTTCCCAAACTGCGATGGCATGTGATGCTCACCTCCTTATAGCGCCGACGGTGAAGGATGCCGACTAGCCGCACGCTCCGTCCACTGCGCCGAGTTCACTTGTCAGCAGCTGAGGAGTGTGTCGGCATCATTGGACGAGCTGTGGCCTGCCGGCAGGACCGTCCGCTGGTGCACAGCCAGGCGGCCGGCGTCATCATGATCAACCAGAGCCTGGCGCTGCAGGACCTGTCGAGGCAGCGCTCCGGCATGTACACCTGCGCCGCCACGAACGACGAGGGCCAGGGTGTCAGCAACGCGCTCTTCCTGCCTGTCAAATGTAAGTCGGAGCCCGGACCCGCTCGCCGGGGGACCGCACGTGGTCGCCAGCTGTGGTGGTGGAGATGACCTGCAGCCAGCGGCGGCGCCAGCGGCCGATGCTGGGGGTGGGGTAGGGGGTGGGTGGGGGCAGGGGGGGGGAGGTTCCATGCCAAAGTCTAAAAGTATAGAGGGATATGTGCCTCTCCTTCCCGCTATACCGGTTATGCCGCTCCTGGCGGTTTTTTTGTAGAGATTTTAGGGATACAAAACTCACCAAGCTGAGGGAGGGGGGGGGGGGGAACTGCTAAAATCTAATTTGTTTCCCATGCAGCGTACAATATTTAATACTTGAATTTCTCTGCAAAGTTTGGAAGGGCAGATGCTAGGTCCCACCAAATTTATGACGGGAGCTGCTGGCTACCTCTCGAAGATATCTTAGCCCTTGTGAGGATGAATTTAACGTCCTTTAAGGAGGAGCAAATGGCGAGAGGCTCTTTTGAGACGTAACATAAATATTTCACCCCAGCGTTGATTTCAGCAGAAGGCGCCCGAAAGTAGCACAGGCAGGTAGGGTACCATTCCACCACGAGCCATCTTCAGGGCTGAATAAATAAAGTTAATGAACAACAGGGTACCGTGTTTGATAAGCAAACATGACCTAATGAACTTTGACAGAATTGTACAATTAGAGCACAGGCAACAGGGAGCAAATAACCGGCAGTCTCGTATGACATGAAGTAGTGTGATTCACATCCCTGACAAAACAAGGAAAACGGCTGGGTGAAAAAAAAATGTGCATTCTCAGTTTCAAAATATTACTTTGAACAAAGATGACATTTCGAAGTCCAAAGTCCTGTCTAAGAGACAGACCCACTGTAGCCACTATCAGTTAAACCGAACTGCCCACAGACATCCAGGGCCACGCCAGACGGGCAGGTCATGGCTGATAATCGCGATGGTCAGCGGGATATTTGTAGTGCGTAATAATCTTTTGTGATTTGTGCGCTTGACATCTCAGCTCAAAGCTGAGCCTGCACAACGTCCAAATATCTCTTAAGAAAATGGCATTTCTTTAAAGCATTCAACCAGCCAAACACTTGCTGTCTGTTTGAAATAACAAGAGCTGAGGCTTCTCCTGCTGATTCTAAAGGCGGCCTCGCTTTGGTGACTCATGGGGTTGCTTGCGATGTAATGAAAAAAAACGCTGCTGAGCGGATGATGGCTTTGCGATTTAATTACTGGTCCTTTGACGGGTAAACAACGTCGCTGAAGCCCACACAAGGAGTGCAGAGTTATAGCCGTAACATGGCAGCAGCAACTCTTTGTTTTTTATCTCATTTTGACTTGACCTGGACCAGATTGCTTCAAACCTTTCATGTCAGCTAAATCTAGGCACATTCACAACCAACAATGGATACAAAACTTGTTTTATAAATGTTAATGTATATATATATATATATATATATATATATATATACATATGTGTGTGTGTTTGTGTTGACGCCAATGCATGTATGCGTTTCTTATATATGTGAAATATAGGAGTTAATGTGTCATGTGAAGTATAATATATATATATATATATATATATATATATATATATATATATATACATCAGTTTATATCAAGGAAGGTAGTCACGGCTGATGGTAATAGCAAACCTAAACTTAGGATGTACCTTTTATCTTTTTCAAGTTAAAGTCCGAATGTTTTAACTCAATGAATTCCCACGATCAGCGTCGACACTGACCAGTGCTTGTTGCGTGAGCGTCACCCCACCGTTGGACCTTATCGATTTGATCCGTCCGACAGCAATGCCAAGTCCAATCCGTCCGATCTGATCCGGTTCAATTTGATCCGGCCGATCCGGATAAACGGCAGAACTGTACGGCAAAAGTTTAACCATTGCCCGCATACGGGAAAGGGTCGATGCGACGCCTCCCCCGTAAGTTTTTCTGAGCGTATATCTCTGGCTTGATGTGTAATCGCACCTAAAGCCTTGGTGACCTCCAGGAAATCCATTGCGCGTGTTTGGAAACCAAAAACGTGTCGTCAGCTTTTCTGGTTTCTGAGAACCGACAGCTTTTTTACGAACACTGAACGGTAGTCCACAGCCAGCGCCGGCAGCATTCGGCAGCCGATGAGTATGCAGACCGCGCGCCGGGGGCCGACTCCGTAACATTGATGGAAGCTCAGCATTGACTCTGACCTTGATAAGAAGATAATGGATGGGTCGATGCGACCTTCCCCCCAAACGAAATTCTGGGGATACCTTTCCGACATATCATGCAAACGCGCCAAATTCTCAGCGGCCTGTGGAGCATTCATTGCGTGTGTTGTGACACCAAAAACGTATCGCTGTCGTTTCTGGTTTCGGCGTAGCGGCGGTTTGCAGAGGCACTGGAGCGGTGATATGCTGAAGAATATTGCACGAAGATCTACGGCTGGAGCGGGCGGCGGGCTGCAAGCAGTGATGCCCGGCCAGACTGGCTGCCGGCCGACACTGTGACATTAACAGAGTGATACATTTTACATGTATGCTTTAAGTACATAGCACCGCCTGCCTGTGTACTCAATATTAAACGAGGAACGTGGTGGCTTGGTGGCTTATTTAGGCTTGGTGTCGCTACGAGGCATGGTCGCGTACATCTGAGCATGTTAAGCTGTAAGAGTTCCATTCTCAGGATAATTTTGCCTCTGACAAGGCATAATGAGATCAATTTTTGATCTAGCAGCATCCAACTATTGCGACTTATCTACTGTTGTTTTCCACGGGGCTCAATACATCTTAGTTTGGAAGTCCCAGTAGATCTGATCGACCCAACCCCACTATTAGCACGCGTTGGGGAAAAAAACTGCGAATGAGGGCGAGGATCAACCTATCGCATTGTTCGACACGGTTCGCCCCTGCTGTCTGTCGTCACCTAACCATTAATCCGGGCATTCTAACCGGCCGTAGGTCATTTTCGTCAGGGGCACACAGCGAGCGCCTAAAGAGCCTCGAACCTACCCCACTACGGTTGGTTAATCTCAAGGCCAGGCACTCTAAACTTCTGGGTTAACGGCACGGACATCTATGCTTTTTTTGGTTATTCATTGCAGCCCCATGGACGTCCTCCTTCAGCTCCTACGTATACAGTAAATGTATAGCTTGCGAGTTTGGGGTGAAAACGAAACATTAAAACCGCTCCTGGACTCTCTAGTACAGCTCTGCGCCCTATACACGGTCTAGGCCCGCCTGCTATTCGGATGGTATTTTTCACGGAAGACAAATTCCTATTCGAGCGTAATTGCGCCGCTATGATGGCGGCGCTGGCCCTAAAAGTTATTGCGTCGCAAAGTAACCATGCAGCTTCCGAGGAACTTGTTAATTTACAACACTTCCTACGGCGGTCCAGAGTGGCGCGAGTTTATCACCCGAGTTCGGGTGTTCCTCCCGACACAAATTCAGCCAACCTTCCGACTGTTCTTCGGAATTCTCACAATCAAGAAAGTTGACAAAGCCGCTGCAGAGGCTGGCCTGCAATAAGCGCTGATCAAGGTTTGTGGCCGCCTTAGCCATGGGCGGCGCGCCGAACCGGCCAGTTGCGACGCGTCTCTGACACGATCGCCACTGCGGTGGTAGGCTGGCCCGCCGGCCGTACTGCACGGCGGGATAACCTACCCTTCACCCCGCTCGAGTTGGTACTGGGAACGAGCCGCACTTCCTCGCGGAGGTTGGTGGATTGTTTCCGACCGTGGTTAGGGGTTGAATAGCTTCGATTCTAACAGGAATTCTGTCCAGCCAGTCAGCGCCCAAGATAACCAAGCACTCTGATAATTGGGTTTTGAATCGCATTCGTTTTTACTGCTTTTAAAGTGTGATCGACGTTTTTGCAGCGATACCTTTGGCTTTTGACAAAATGACTCTTGGGATCCAGACCTTCTTAAAGAGAGTGTTTTATATTTGTATGAGGTCTTGAGCAAAATGGCCATCTTGAAGATCATTCGGTACCGTTTGTAGCCCTGCCCTTCCTAAGACCTAACCCCGTTAGGTTCTCATCAACACGCCCGTGAAGATGTGTGGACAATTTTGGGGGACTACTTCAAGGGCAGCTGGGTGCTCATGTCGCTATAACTTATATCTGGCATTGGTGAGCACAATTTCCAGGTATAACGGTCGCCAACTGGCTCTCAATCAATGTTTTGCAAGCCAAGATGATGCAATCAAACAATGGTGTATTGCGGAGTATATTCACTAGATAGAGAAATCGTGTTTTCCAGAGCAGTCTTTTCCACTTCAAGCTATACCAACAGTCATAGTGAGCCCATGTCATGATATCAAATACTGGCTTCAATGTCTTCACATTTGGGCTCACACCGACTACGTAATGATACGGCAGCGATTCCGGAAAGACGGCTGTTCGTAACGGTGTGAGGTGCCTGGGAGCTGCTCATTCGCAGGAGCGTTGATAACCCCTCTGCACTTCTGCAACAATGCGGACCGGATGAGAATAGAAAAATTCACACCAGACTGCGCACCGTACGTCGCTCATGCGCCGCGGGTATATTCCAGGTCAAACACACCTTTGAAATGAGCTGAAGTATGCCATTTCTACCAAGGTTCCAATGCCCATTTTTGGCCGGATAGGCAGTGCTTTTTATAAAAGGCTGTATAGTCTTTCTTCCTGCTGCCGTACGGTCAATACTTACATTCCTTAAGAAATGTGCGATCGTTGTGATGTGATAAAGCCTCCCTTCAACCCGGGTCGTGGCATTGACTCTCGCACTCGTGCTCTTCTCCCGCGGTTCTTCTCCTTCGTTTCCAAATGCGGCAGCAGAAGCAAATCTTCCTCGTTCATAGTTCACACGACAAAGGACACAATCTCACTCCCTTCGCACGGCTAAAGCCACGACAGTCCTATTCGTACTCCATCAATCGTAGGGAATTTTAGTCGCTCAGCGTAGCATTGAAGAGTTGTTACGGAGGCGGCCAGAAGAAAAAAATGCATCCGGCATAAATACAAGAATCGGCAAACAAGTACATCCGGAAGGTATGAGGTTCGTACTTCCCTTGCAAACTTTTGCGCAGATAATATTGCATAGAACCTTTGCGTTGTGGTGGTCCATATCAGTCACGGAACCGATGTGAAACGGGCTTTCGAGAGAAGAGCTCTGCAACGAAGGAGCATTAATACGAAATAGATGCTTCAAATGGTTTCAATTTTGTCATGCCATGCTGCGACACGATGTGTTAAGGGTTACGCATCGTGCAAGCATTGGATGCAGAATGTAAAGATTTGTTATGTATTGTGACAGCCGAATCTTCTTTATTAGAAACAAATCAAGCACGAGTTGCGAGAGGTGGTAACTTTCCAACTGTCTCCCTCCCTTGTGGCGGACATATCCCCCGCCCGTTCCACTGCTGTGACGGACATATGCCCTAACTGTTCCGCCGCTGTGACGGACATACGCCCTACCTGTTCCGCCGCTGTGACGGACATATGCCCTAACTGTTCCGCAGCTGTGACTCCCTATGCGCCACTAACTCTGTTCCGCGCTGTGACGGCATAGCCCAATTTCCCCGCTGTGACGACTACGCCCCTGTTCCGCAGCGTAACAACAGATCCTCCTGTTCCGCCGCTGTGACGGACATATGCCCTACCTGTTCCGCCGCTGTAACAAACATATGCCCTGCCTGTTCCGCCGCTGTGACGGACATATGCCCTACCTGTTCCGCCGCTGTGACGGACATATGCCCTACCTGTTCCGCTGCTGTGACGGACATATGCCCACCTGCTCCGCCGCTGTGACAAACATATGCCCTACCTGTTCCGCCGCTGTGACGGACATATGCCCTACCTGTTCCGCCGCTGTGACAAACATATTCCTACCTGTTCCGCCGCTGTGACAAACATATTCCCTACCTGTTCCGCCGCTGTGACGGACATATGCCCTACCTGTTCCGCCGCTGTGACGGACATATCCCTTGTCCTTGTCGTGGCTATGGAGGTCGCACCTGCCAGACCAGCTGCCATATTTTCATTTCCATCCGGACTCCACAGCGAACTTTAACGAGCTGGGCTTGCGGATCTCATTTCTATTCGGCTTTAGTTGCTGGGGCCTGGGGAGCGACGCCAGCCCCTCCCCAGATCCTCATATCCCTCCCGCACCCAGTCGACTCCACCTGGGTTCTACCGGGCTTCCGGTTTTACACTATAGCTAACACCAGCATAAGATGATGGTGAAGACAATGTCAGAAGTCGCTGGTTCTTGTTAAAAATGGGCCTGCACGCGGCCTAAACGTCAAACCAGTGGATTTTCTACGCTTATTTTTGTAATGGGCTGAGGAGCCAAAGAGCGGCGTTTCTACTTGGCAGAACTATCGTGTTTTTGTTGTTGTAAACACTCTACGGACAAAGATCGGCGCCCACCGACACAGCGCTTGTCGACTGCTCAGAGTTTTGTTTCGCCTTCTCAGAGTTGCAAAACTGGGTAATGTGCCCTTAGTCTCGAGTCTGTACGTCTCCCAGAGACGGTGCCTATTGTCTCAGAGCTCGTCTGCCGCTAAGAGTCCGCAGCCCACAATGCCGAAAGTACGTCCGTCACAGACAAGGGGTGCCTGTCGTCTCGACAGGAGCCGGACTGGAATTGGAGGCCATCCGGTTCGACCATGCATATTATGTTCATTAAGCAGTCAATTCTCATGCGGCATCTGGGGGCCGTCTGCCGGCCGGCGGCGTCCGCGGTGCTTACGCAGCGCCGTGCGCGCCTAACCGGAGTTTGTGGCCCGTGACTGGCGGGCGGCCGGCGGCGGAGGTGGACGGACAGAGCTGTCCGCCGCCGGCCGGCGGGCTGTGGCCGGGCTTTACGACGCCGCCAGCGGCCGGCGGTCGCAATCAGCCGGCAGTTTGTGGTTTACGGCCACGAGACCACTGCCGGGAGTGACGGCACCGCCGCTGCTCCCGCCACACCCCGACCCTCGCCCCCCCCCCCCCCCCCCCCGACTCATCTGCCCAGCACGCGGCGCAGCCACCGATAGTCAACCCGCAAGAGCGTGTTGGACGTGGCGATTTAGAAGGTGGCGGTTAAGTGATGCAGCTGTAAAAAAGTGTCATGCGTGACTCTACTTCATATGTGTGGTTACAAATCATGCATGCAAGTATGCCTCACAACATGCAATGCTTATTCTTGTTCTTGACATTTTGAATGTATATTTTCCTTGTGATAAGTCCTACAATCATGACAGTATATTTTCCGAAGGCGGAGGGTGGCGGCGAGGATTCGGTATGCTCCAAAGTCCTGTTGTCAGAATGCCTACGTTCAGAAAACCTGTCTTCAAAAGACTTTCAAGAGGTTTCATTCAGAACGTTTGCGTTCAGAAAGCCTATACGGACAGACAGCCTTTTGTGACAAATGTATGATCACGCATCGTTTTCTGTCTTTACAATATCAGTCTAAAGAACGCCCATTTTAAGATCACATTGCCATCGTATAGGAAGCGAACGTTGCGAATTTGAACCTGGCTTATGTTCGAAAGGCCTGCTTCCGGAAGCCATGTATTCAGAACGCTTGTCGGTACGGAGCTGGCACGTTTAACGATGTACCAGCTTTAAAAACGTTGCTTCGCACGCAACACTGCAGGCATAAGAATATAAAATATGGGCAAATTAGAGCTGGCTCATCGGTCCTCTTCCTTTTGGGCCGGGTCGTGACAACCTAGTACCCAGAAAGCTGGTTTTTGGAGGGTGTTCCTTTGAACATGGACATTATGCTGCACACATGGTTTGTGGGAAAAGGTCTTTTGGATACAATCGTTGTAGCAGGTCCTCAGGCCTTTGCCTTCGAAACCAGACGATATCGAAAAGCCTTTGAAACTTAGACCTGATAAACGAAGGACTCCTGAGCACAGTCCTTCTAATGGTGAATATTCTGACGAGGGTATCCTAAACACAGCCCCGGGGGACGTGGGACCGGTGGAAACAAGCTCTGTGAACACTGGCTTCTCTGAACGTGGACCCTACAAAAAAGGCTTGCTGGGAGGAGGCTTTTTGAAAAAGACCTTGAAAAAATAGGCCTTCATGAGAAAGGCTTCTGAAAATGAATCAAAGATTGATGTTATCAAAATGTGTTTTTTTCGGTGAAGACCTTCTAAATGTAGGAGGCATCTTGAAAATGTGTTACGATACGTAACCGCATACATCAGCGGGAGAGCAGAAGCAGTGCGTGTTCTCCGATGCGTGCCTGACCTGACCTGACCTGACCTGACCACACCGGACTGTGCGCGCGTGTTCCAGACGCGCCGCGCTGCCTTCCGGGCCAGACGCTCATCTACGGCGCGGCCAAGTTCGAGCACGTGCTGGTGCACTGCGGGGTGGAGGCTAACCCGGCCGAGGTCACCTTCCGCTGGTCCTTCAACAACACGGGGGAGATCACCCACCTGCCGACCGCCCAGTTCACGTGAGTCACGCCGGTCCTGGCTAACAACGGACAGCGCTGAATCAAGCTGGTAATGCGTCGGAAATGCGTGGTGGAAATGCTGCGAAAATGTTTGTTTCGATAAAAAAAAAACACCGCATTTAATAACAAGCGTAATGATTGCCACTCCTGCGGACTGAATGGTTTGTTGCGTCCTTTTCACCAAGTTAGTTTGTTAGTTAGTTGAAGTGGCTGGCAAACATGCTATTCGGCCTAGCTGCTATTCCTGTTGTGGCAGTAGACTACTACTTCGCGCAATTAAGCGGTGTATAGCCATCCACAGCCCTATAGTTTTTTCATCAGACGTTAAGTGCTTTTTTGCTAGCCGGGTAAGACAAACAGTTGTGTAGATATTATGTTTCAAAACACATATTTCGTGCTGTCTTAGTGTCCGATGAGGTAAACATACTTAAACATAGCCATGCCGTGTGTAAAGTTTTCTTAAGTAAGGCACAAATTCTTCAGCAGTCGAAATAAGTCAATTAAGAGCCTGTTGTCACCTTCCTTGGGAGTCAATAAAGTTCGTTTGAGTCATCTGTCTAGGGCTGAGATTTGAACTGGTCTTTTATCCAAACCAGTGCAATCATATCTGGCACATAATACAGTACGCACATTTCGAAGACCAGCGGGGAAAGCTGAGGAATAGCCCAAAGTAATCCTGGTAATTCATCTAACTGATGTCTGTTTGTTGATGCTGAAATGGCGCGTGATACATGCGACCATCCAAGCTTGCATGTGCCAGACAGCAGACATCAGGCATAGGCGTGTTACAGATCATGTCTGCATGAAATGTGGTCGATCTCTCCCTGCGTTAAAGAGAGCGAAGTGGCTAACCGCTGGTTCGACTGTAGCTTTTCTAGGACGAATTACCGAAATTTCAGTTGGGAATGACCGTAATGGCTGCGATATGTGTCGGCAGCTGTACTCTGCTCAGGGATGTCTGTGGGTCCCGTGCCCGCTTTTTCTCCAACTCGTAATCTGCTATATGAGCCCGTGCGTCCACTGACCCCGCCATAGGCCAGCGGACCCGACCACGTGCCCACCCGGAGGGTGCCGTCACACCCTAACTCGGTTTTCCCGCTCAAAGTTTAATCATCCGTCACGTTAACCGACGGCTGCATCACAGCAACATCCATCACTCCAACACAGCCGTCGCGGGGGATGAGACGCAGGCCGGAAGGCTGCGCCGGTGATCGGCCGGTGGCTGCGCTGCAGTGGCGGGCGCCGGACCGGGCTGACGCGTCCGCAGACGGCCGGATAGCGCTGACGAGCCCGCAGACGGCCGGATAGGACTGACGTGTCCGCAGACGGCCGGATAGGGCTGACGAGTCCGCAGACGGCCGGATAGGGCTGACGGGTCTGCAGACGTCCGGACCGGGCTGACACACCCGCAGACAGCCGGATGGGCTGACACGTCCGCAGACGGCCGGATAGGACTGACGAGTTCGCAGACGACCGGATAGGGCTGAGACGTCCGCAGACGGCCGGATAGGACTGACGAGTTCGCAGACGGCCGGATAGGGCTGACGAGTTCGCAGACGACCGGATAGGGACTGAGACGTCCGCAGACGGCCGGATAGGACTGACGGGTCCGCAGACGGCTGGACAGGACTGAAGCTTTGGCAGACAGTCAGCAAACGGGCACCTCTTCTCAGCAGCCGCCGACCCAGCACCCTGGCAAAAAGCCTCACAATACTGCGAGTTGTAGAGGATGTACTGACACGCAGTACTGACAGGCGTGTAGGCGTTTTAGCGGCCATCGTATGCGTTTCAGCTCACATCACGCGCGGTTCCCACATGAGCCCACCTCCGTGTATTTTTGCGGAGAGTTCCGACGCCTCGATAGTTTGTCGGCATGACGTCTTGATTTGGACGTGGGATGTTTGTGTGCGCGTGCTTCGTCCGGCCGCAGCGACGTCTCCATCCGCGCGCCGTTGTGCGGACCGATGAGCCCGGCCTTCTCTCGGACAGCGTGAACGGCACCAGCAGCACTGCCGAATACGTACCTCGCTCGGAGCTCGACTACGGCACGCTGCTCTGCTGGGCGCGCAACGGCATCGGCTGGCAGAAGACCCCCTGCGTCTTCCACATCGTGTCGGCAGGTACGTCTAAGAGCGTGCGTCTCCGGGCCGCCCGCGCGTCGCGGCCGCCGGCCGGGAGCTGCGTCTCCGGGCCCGTTGAGCGTGTCTCCGGACGTGGGGCGTGCGTCTCCGGGCCCCGTTGGGCGTCGTCTCGGTATGGGCGTTGGCGTCGTCTCCGGGCCCCGTTGGAGCGTGCGTCTCCGGGCCCCGTTGGAGCGTGCGTCTCCGGGCCCCGTTGGAGCGTGCGTCTCCGGGCCCCGTTGGAGCGTGCGTCTCCGGGCCCCGCTGGAGCGTGCGTCTCCGGGCCCCGTTGGAGCGCGTCCGGGCGCCCGGCCCCCGCGGTCCGACGAGCTCGGAGACCAGCCCGTTGGAGCGTGCGTCTCCGGGCCCCGTCCGCCGCGTCCGGCGGGGCCCGGAGACGCAGCCCCTTCAGAGCGTACGTCTCCGAGTGCCGTCAGACAATACAATGCTTCGCTTTGTATGACCTGACGGTCGAAGGGTTGTCTGGACACCAGGAATCAGCACAGCTCAAGTCGTGATGTCAACAGAGGCAGTATGCACCCCGGAAAATGGTGCCGAATGGTATGCCCGTTGGGTAAAATGGTGTCCAAGGCCAATAATTATTGCATGATTTGTGTGGCAATGATCTGGGACGACGTGATTTTAGATAAAAAAGCAGGTCATCCTCCTGAGCCTGCATGCGACATTTTACTGATTGCAAGGCATCGAGAAGGCATAGAAAGCAACGCGTCGTCCAGTTCCAAGTTAACATTTGTTGTTTTCTGTGGCACGCAAATGACTTGGCTTAACCTGACATGCTGGATCGTGCGTTAACGGCCTCTACGGTGTGATAAGTGGAAGGCGTAGACATCAGTCTGTACGAGCAAGGGACGTTGCTCTACAAAATACGGCATGGCATTTGCCTCATGCTCCAACGCTGCATAAGGAAGAAAGCCGAAGACAATACTAATACGACAAGCGTACCATGAGGTCAGACTAAAATGGGATGGTCTTTATTGGCCTCAAGTAGCCGAGGCTCATCGAGCTCACAACAATTTGTTTATGCAGGTGAGATCTGGTACTCATTTGCGATGAGTCAAATTGCCATCTTGCTGACGTTGTTTGTCCAAAGATTATGCCAGAAGCCCGTGTGGTCAAAAACGTCCACAGGAGCGCACCGGTGATGCTACATAAGTGGAGCTTTGTGTCGTTTTCGAGGGATCCTGTCCTTCCCCCCCCCCCCCTCCTCTCCGATATCTGTGTTGGCCCGACCGTATTTTACCAAAATTATCAGTCTGGTGGCGAAACACCACGAAATGACTCCATTAGCGTCGATCAGACACTTCTGTGTTTGGGGACATCTGGTCGTCGGGCTTCCGATGAATTGTATGCAATTGTAATTGAGTAGAAAGTATGCTGTGATATAAACCTGCCGCAGCCCAGCGTTTCAAAGCAAATATCTGCAATTTCCTGAGGCAAGTCATGAACTTCCCGGGGTGCGCTCATCAAGCTTTCCTTAGCTGTGGATTAGTTAGTTTGCCATATTGTGGCGCATGTGTTTTCTTTGCTGGTCAAGTCAGCGAGATGTGGGCAAGGAAGGTCTGCACAGCCGCCAGCTGCCTCTAGTGGTTGTAATGCAAAGTTTCTTTATGTAATGCATTAGGGGGCTTGATGCTATCCACTTGCTGAAAAGCATACGATGTAACGTCACGTTACGTCACCAACAAAGGTCTTGTGATGGAAGCGTATAAACGTTGAAATCATATAACCTGTGCTGTCGATTTTGAAAGAACTAGTCAATAAACCTATTACATTTTACAACTCGATAGCCATTGAGCAAGTCACCAAAGTCACCATAGAACACGATGGTCGAATAGGTAGAACATTTGCGAAAAGACGCCATTAGACAGTCACAGGTTTCGGCAGGTCCATGTCCTGACCTTAACGCCTGTCAGCATTCTGGTATGTGTGTGATATTTATGATGTGAAAGAAGACAGTGTATTGTTTGGTGCCAGTGCTGATCCGTACATTCATTACGCCGACTTCCGCAGGAGAGCAGAACGCTCAGAAAATTTGAAAAATGTGCGGACATTTCAGTAGTCTGTGATGTCATCAGTTACATGGCAGACATCTACGCTATGCTGCTTCCGGTCAACATCTTGCCAAACGTTCCGACATCCCAGCGATAAGGACTTTTTGTAGCCATTGTCAGCTACCTTATGAGAACTATCACCGTTGGACATTTGGTGTAGGCAGTTATCACCCCTCTCCCCCTCCGTGTCAAAAACAGCGTGTCGTTTTATGTATAGGTGTTTGTAGAATATTCGGCCAGACCACTTGTAAACAGTCATTTTAAAGGCGCATTGCGCAATCGCTCGCGGAACCCTACGTAAGCATAGAGGTCATCATTGTCCGGTTAAAACCGGCTTCCACGTGTTTGGCCCCAGGTGATTCCATGCAAAGTCGCATGTTCCAGAGGCATGATATGAATTCACATTCCAGCGTGGTAACCTTAGGTCCTTTGTGATTGGTATCAGGCAGAATATCGTGTACGGAGCTGGCGGGTCCTCACACATTCCATCATATCAATTCAGCTGTAACCAGGATATCAAAGCTATGTTTTGCTGTCGCTGGGTTGTGTGATGCTTATATGCATATTTAGCTGTTCATCATGCACCTGTATGCTCCCGCTGCAGCCGATCAGTTGTGTTGGTAAGCATGCGTCTGGTAGGCCTTAGAGGACTGACTGTTTTGTGATGTAAAAGCTATGTAATGTGCTATCGACCTCAAATATATCAGATGACGCTAGTTAGATGACGTTATGCTAAATTAACTTATATTGACGATACTCAAGGCTTTGAGCTGGGATCATCCTCATTTGGGACAACGCGCAGAAGGTAAAATAAATATTACACTTGAAAAATGAGGTATGTGAATCGAGTAAATAATCCCTACCTGCGAAGACGCCGTCAATAAAAGATGCTAAAAGAATAAATAACCCAAGTTCCCAGCACTCGGTGTGCAGTGCAGAGTAAAAACTGAAGCAACTAGCAAGATACGAGAAAAGCGGCTAAAACGGAAGTGTGCAAAGTCAAGCACAGATAATGATGTGCAAATATTACTTACCGTACGTCAGCCACCACAAACATGGTCTGAGCCTCATAGACGTACATAATCTAAGAGTGGTGCTTAAACCATGTTACATGAAGAAGTTTGCACGTTCAACATGGGGCGAAGATTTGGAATGTGAAGAGCTTTGGATGTCTTGAGGTCCGTATAACCTTAAGTTGCTGCTAAAATTGATGTTTTAAAGTTTATATTTGCTGCGCTATGCTCCATTTCTGCCTGCTTATCTGTCATGCGTTCTCCTGGTGGTATGCACGTCTTCTGTAAGCTTGCGTTTCTAAGGTGTTCAACAAACCGGTCACGTTTTCTGCGTTTGCTTTCTGCTACCTTAAATATCGCTGTGCAAAGGCTGCATGATATGCTGTATGCTACGTCATTCCGCGTGCATTCCCGTTCAGTCATTCAGACATGAAGCTCAAAACCTTTCTTTCTTATATCAAGGATTTACTGTTACTTGCGATCAACCAATCGGTGGAAGGAACCATCACTGACACCACTTCACTGCTGATCACGGAATATACCTTTCTTAGAATAAAATGGTTGCCAGTGCTTTTTATATCGAATGATAGTGGGACTGTATGGGGACCGACCATTCTCTTGTCGTGTATACTGATTCAGGTATGTCAGTGCTTGCTAAATACAGTTTTTTTCAAAGACCTGAAACCATCACTTCATTAGAATACTCCCACTTAATCGGTTAGTTCGTGCTGCCAGACTTGTACGTACCATTTAGCGTCATGACATGGCTGTCTCATGCCAGTCTGACTCTTTCCCAGTCGCGAACTGACAAAACAGCATCGCTTAAGTGACCATATAGGACTTAAATGCACAGCCAAGTAGCTGGGTGTCTGGGGCTGTATGGTCCGGAGTACGGGTACGACAACTGAGCTGCAAAGCCACTGAGCTTTGAGCTACAAAGCAAGCTTCACAATCGGTCAGTGATCAGTTATCGTATTGATCAATCGGTCAATTTGCATTTGTTTTGATGAACGTAAGCAGCAAGAAAGTTGTCGTTTTCCATGAATATCACACGATGGTAGCTGTTCTAGCTGGATTAATTAGTAAGCAAGTGGCTTAATTTTAATATGACAAGCTTATACTCGTGTTCAATTCCTTATCCACTAACCCAAGCTTCGATATGAAATATGGAGACCGCAGTCGCAGCACTCTGATGAAGGTGCATATGTCACCAGATGGAGCAACGTGCGCCATCTGATGGAGCTACTTGTGTCATTAGTGGAGTTGCCCGTGTCATCCGATGGAGCTGTGCGTGTCATCTGATGAAACGGCGTGTATCGCCTGATGTCCGTGCTTCTCCAGGCTTTCGTTGACAGGCTGAAGCCAGACAGCGCTGACTGTGCCAGGCTGCTAGGCCCTGGAGTGACAGTCTGCCAGTCGTCTGTCCCCACCCCGACTCCCACGCCTCGCGGCTTACGACGGGCACGGAGCCGCATGGGCTGCCGGGAAAATATTGTCTTTGCCCACCGCCAGAGCGGCCCAATGCTGGGCGTGTCCACCTAGATCGATGAAGCGGTCCGTTTTGCCCCGCACCTTGCGTCTGTGGAGACGCGCGGCCAGCACGCGGCGTCATTCGGCGCATTAGACCCGCCCGACAGCGGGGAACACTAGGTCATGCGTCATGGACACTAGGTCACTAGGTCATGAACACTAGGTCATGTGTGCGCCAAATTTGATGCGAAACCAATTCTGATTTCGGGTTGAAGAAGGTGTCAGGCGGAGCCTCCACTGAGCGTAACAGCGGCGTTGGTCATTCCTGTTGTCCACGTACCGCGTTCGGCGGCGCTTGTCGCCCGCCATTGGGCCGTGTGCACTAGCAGCCTATCCCTACAGCTCCCGCTGCTGGCTCTGCACCCGATCTGGTCTTCACCATACTGATTGGACTAATTAATCATTCAGCCGTGACGCGCACGAACCATACAAATTAGCCCAGCTCGTTATGAGAGCGGGCCCGGCCGCACTCTCCGCCAGACAGGCGCACGATGGGCTTATAAATAGAAGGCCTGGGTGGGCGTCGGCGGACGGGGTTTCCACCGGCCTTCCCCTGAGCGTGATTAGTAGCGCGCAGCTCGGTATTGCGTTCGGCTTCAAGCCAGGCGAAAATGCTGAACGATATGTTCGTGTCTCTCGGACTGAACGTCACATTTGTTCTGGGTCAGAGCAGAGCTCAGAGTCCGATGCACCCAACTTCTTGAGCGAAAATACGAAGCTGGTCGTAGTAGCGAAAATACCACGCAGGCAGCAGCCCATTGACGTTTCTGGGTAGATTTCTGGCAGCTGTTGCCGGCAAATAATGCAGAAAGCAATTCAGCTCATGTCAAGTGTAGACTGATAGTCAATACGTGTAACAGCATACAATATATATTCGATGTTGCTGCTGACACGCCGAGAGCCAGAGACAGGTTGCGTTGCTAATTAGCGTCACCGCCGTGGCCGTGAAAGCTGTGGAATACATGCACGAGCAGACACACGCATACACACACTACACGCATGAATAGCAGATTCGCACAAAAACCCGCGCGCGTGCGCGCAAGCTAACACGCGCGCCTGCACGTGAACACTAACGAACTAACGAACGTACACACGCACCGACGCCCGCCCGCCCGTGCACACGTACGTGCGCACGCTCGTGCGCACGCACGTACCTACGCACGCACGCGCGAGCGCACGTACGCATCCACGAAGGCACGCAGTATTATATCACGTAGTTGGTATGTTATAGCCACTTCCATGC
Source organism: Pollicipes pollicipes (assembly GCF_011947565.3). NCBI lineage: Eukaryota > Metazoa > Arthropoda > Thecostraca > Pollicipedomorpha > Pollicipedidae > Pollicipes > Pollicipes pollicipes. The sequence continues at coordinate 44,483,851 of NW_023596136.1, forward strand.
TTTTATTTTCTCGAATGGTACGTAACTTTGACCACTGCATTCCAAAGGTAACTTATCAAAGGGACGAAAAATAGGATAAACTGGAGGGGGCGAATCCATGATTTGCCCGCCGGCATATCATGCTACTCTGAAAGCAATTTTGTTGCGTTATCGCGTAACAATTCCTCAGAACGTTTGCACATTAAATACAACGGTGCCAACTGATGACATAACGAAAACGTGAGGTAACGGATAAACAAGTAGGTGAGAGTAATATAAAAACTATGAAATGCAAAACAAGGCTATCCAAACTAATGCTTCGATTATTTGTCCATTTTGATAGCCCTGATAACCAAAAATGGATTTTACCCTCACTTATCTCATATTTCATGCGGCTCGGATTTAGCACTAGCGCGGTTCCTGCTTAAAAATGCTTGCGTTAAAAGAGCTTGTTTCTTCCCGCTGCATTCCGCTCAAATATAGTTATAAATGCATGGACAAGAAGATAACCAGGGCACAAAACTCATCATTTCGGTCAGGGCGACAAAACAGACAGAAAACCTTACTCTGGAAACGCGTAAAATTTCCTAAGTTTACGTTGATGTATTTCATCCATGGAACTAAATCGGAAGGTTTCGCAAGGTAAAATTGCATGATAAAAAGGCACACGGTAAAAAAACGAAAATGCCTCCGTGGTAAAACGTTCCAACATGTTTGCTGGCCCTGACTCCCATCCATGGTCCTGCTCATTTTTTTCCGTTTTTTTATTTTAAATTTAGTGCCGAATTAGGTCCTTGTCAGATTGCTGTGAAATAATTATGGCGTGAAAAAGAGTGTTAGAGTGGAAACGCTGTGTATAATCGAGCCTTGTTTTGTCACTAGCAAGAGGGCTGTCCTCATCGGTCAAATCAAACCTTGCCGTTTGCCCCGTACCTGTTCTGTTCTTAACTCCACATGCCTTGGATGATGACCTAATTTATGCCCTGGTGTGTTACCTGGCCTCACATATTACCTACGCTACGATCTGACCCGCCATGTCGCACGTGGCCTGAACCTTGACCTGACCTGTGACCTGACATGTGATCTGACATATGGCCCGGTCCGCGGCGGATCTGTGACCTAACAACGCCCTGATCTGTGGCATGGGCTGTGGTCCGATCTGTGACCGAATGGCCTGTGAGCTGACCGTTGAGCTGACCCGGCCGTGCTGCCGGCAGGAGTGCCGGAGCCGCCTACCAAGTGCAGCTCCTACAACAGTAGCGTGGGCTCGCTGACGGTGGAGTGTCTGCCCGGCAACGACGGTGGCCTGCCGCAGCGCTTCGTGCTGGAGGTGCAGAGGTCCGGCGGCCAGCTGCACTACAACGCCACCTCGGGCACGCCGCGCTTCCTGCTGCGCGACCTCCAGGTCAACACCTTCTACCAGGTCGGTGGGCAGCAGTTCGCGACTCTCTGACCGGTCATTGGCTGGCAGCTTAGGCCCTTAGACTGGTCAGTGGACGGCAGTTAAGGTCGTTCTGACTGGGCAGAGGGGGCATTTTGGCTTGGTTTGACAGGGCTGCTGCTGGACCGACTGAATCCGATCCCTGCTTACAAATATTTTCCGAGAAACTCTGAGGAGTTTAACCACGCAGTCCTCACAGGTGGCATTGGTTGATGCGGTTCGGAAATGCTGCTGAACTTTGTTCGGATTCTGGAAACTGCTCGCGTGATTGCATCAAATTGATGGATGGTGGCGCTCAGCGCAATCGCTCGTCAATGTGTGTTCCGTGCTTTCACAAGCACCTTCCACGATGGTTAGCCCAAGCCATCTGTATGAGATCAGCGGCACACTCAGGGTTTGCTTAGGGGATGGCGTTGGGGTTGAGTTTATGCAGGCCAGGGCCTCAAACTAAAGAGTGCCGGTTCAAAGGGACACTCATTCTAACCCCGGTGGAATCGCGCTCTGTTTTGTAATCGTGGTGTTGCAAGAATGCGTTTGATTAAAGACGAAGACTAGCAGGCCACTTTCATGGATGTCATTCGGTAAACAAGGCAACGCCAAAATCGACACAGAAAATCAACAATCGACTTGGGTGGTGGAGCATGTAGCGCTGAATGTAACAGAGCACGTAACAGCCTACCCCTCCCCCCTCCCCGCGAAAAAGAGCAGGGCCCAAGCCCTGGCCGTAGGGAACCCTCTCCGAGTTAAGGAGCGAGCCTCCTTTGCCCTCCCTGGAGAGCCGCCGAATGCTATTGATCATCTCCGCTGTTTTTCAGCGATGCCTGCGCCGGGCCATGTTAGCAAATCCCCACAACGGCCCGCCACTTTGTCATAATCTGCCAGCGCTGTTGTCAAAGCCAAAAGTCGCCAATAGCCGGCCTGGGGACTTACAGTCTCGCCGTGAATACCCTGCGGTCGGAATCGGGACCCTGTGTACCTAGATAGCATGGCCGCGCTTTTAGCGATGCCTTACGGCGAACAGCTGGTATTTGTGACCATCGAAAACATCTATCAAAAGTTTAACTGGTAAACTAATCATATGTAGGACTTCAACAATTTAAAAACGGGTAGGCAATATGTTTGGGATGGGTAGGCGTGGGTGTGGGCAGAGACCCATGGGAGCCGGTTGGACAGGTAGAGAAATAAATAGTAGCAATATTTGTGTCATGTTAAGATTATTTTGTTAGAATACAAAGATTGTGCTATCACAATTTCACATGCATTGGTGCCGATTTAGTTTGCGGGAAACCAAAAGTCTTTCAGGGGATCTGTGTTCCCCTCATTCCATAGTTCCTCATGTAAGTACTCAGATTGACGGCGAGGTAGCACCACGATATGTGTTGCCGATTTACTCAACTCTCTCCGCCTGATTGCATGATATGCGTGCGACGCACGTACGCACATTCCACATCCTCCGGCCATTATGGCTGGTGTTTGGCACGATAACTGTGCGGTGCAGTCTCGGCCAATATGGGAACATATAAGCCCGAAATATGAGCTGGATGTTCTGGGAGGCGACGGCCAAATACCGTGTTAAGTCGCAGTCGTTTACGTGGCCAATATTTAGGCGCCCGTATGTTTCGGCTGTGTTGTCATCGTATGACGATTGCTAACGGTTATAGGGATTTTTGGTGACAGTTATTGTCAGCATGCATATATCTGAATAGCAGTCTGATGCTCTGCAGCTGAGTTCATGATGACATCGAAGATACCAATGCGGAAAAATGATGCGAGTACACAGCTTCCATGCGCCTGATACTTGCACGCCTGACATGGTCTCATCACATTTGCAACATCAGGCAACACCACGTATGAAAACTGGTACGATATCCGTAGGCTGATGATTGCTAGCGAATATTAGTTTTGGAACGAGTTGTCGTGGGAACACACGGGCATTGCACATATAATAAACTAATTCCACCGCTGACTCTGAGTTATGCACCGCTTTCGCACGGCGCATGACCGCGTGTTTTGGGCGCCAGCTCGTGTTAAATGGATCGGCCCCATCAACTCGTTCCATGCATACTAACTTGCATCAAAATGTTATTCCAGGTCACAAGTCGAGGGAGTCTTCACGTTAACCGGCCGGAGATTTTGCAGTTTCACCGGGCCTAACCTGCCCTGCCAGTATTGCTTTTAGCGGGCGTATTTCTGTACAACCAGCGATCGCAACGTTGTGGCAATTTCAGCAGCAAGCAACGCAGGTGTTGCGTTTGTTGCTGTTAAATTTCCCAAGCACTTCAATGTATGCCGTTTTGCTGCACAATCTGCGCATGTCTGCAGCACAGCAAACGTTACGTTAACGTCAACATGTCCTCCTCTTTAGATAAACATGGGAAGCGCAGTATTTCCGAATCGCGAAGTTGTTGAAGACCGTGGGTCGGAAACAAGTGCAGGTCTCGGTCACCAGGCCTCGCAGAGGGGCTAGAACAACTAATAATGATGAAGGAGCAATCTCGCTAGCTGAACTGTGTGTCAATACGTGGAAAATCTCACGTACGATAATGCGCAAACCATGGGTCAGTCAACATTCGGTAATTTTTAGGGATGGATGTCTGATATTGACGGCCAGGGCAGGTAAGGGCATTGAAGCTTGCTGTGCGAAGTAGGCCAATATGCTGTCAGTTATTTAACAAACTAGTCATGAAGCGATCGCCGCACTATCCGACCCATGGACGTGTCAGTAATATATCGGGAACCCACTAATGCCACCTTCCTGAAACCATTCGCAACTACAAAACGCTTTAGTTTGAAATGGGACAGTGGGGAACCCGTCGGGCCATGTAAATGGCATCGACTGGCCATCCAGGTTATACCGTTTCCCAAAGACTGCAACCGGCACTCGCATATTTTCCGCATCATCTACACGATGAAAATCACCTCTGCTATCCATTTGGTGGTGTTACGCCGCCAAATGCCTCTTACTGGGAACAGCTGAGAAAACAAACCCAACATGCCCTCCCATTCCTTATGGTCATCTGTTGTCCTGCTTGCCGGCTGCTCTTTACGCTACATGTCTGCAGAGCTTAGTTTTAAAAAACGGTCCCTGTCAGGAGTATAGGATCCCATTCGATGAAAGAGGTTGACTCCCCCCCCCCCTCCCCCCCTGTCACATGCAGCTTTTTCCTCCCAACTGGACAGAGAGCCTTTATCATTATCCAGCAAGGAACAGAGGCAAGAACAGATACATGATGAACATAAAAGGGTGATCTCCTTCAAATTGCAAGATAAGATAAACCAAGCCAGATGGGAGGACTATATGGATTATCCTAGTTTAGTTGGGTATAAAAAGCATGCATGCTGGTAACCGAATCCATGCTGTACAATGCACCATTTCATTCCATAAATATCGGCCTGCCTAGTGGCATTCAGTCTAAACCAGAACTGGAAAGCCTACGCCCGTGACGGCAGATGACAAAAAACCGGGGCAGATCTCCCAATTAGTCCCGCAGAAGCTGCTGATATGCCCCTGTGGAACACTGGCACCAGCACCACGTACCAGCATTCATGAGCGACAGGCTCAAGGCGAAGAAAACAATCAATTCTAGCTGACAGCCAACCACGACAACTTACGGTTCTCCGTTACCAAAGTATTGTGGACTTCACTGCAGGAGCTCCCGTGAGGACAGACCTCTGGCCGGCTGCCTGCCGTGGCCGGCTGCCTGCCGTGGCCGGCTGCCTGCCGTCGCCGGCGGCTGATCAGCCGGCCGCTTGGCCGCCTCGGTGGGTGGGCTAGGATTGGCTCCGCTGGGCTGGGAACGGATCAGGCTGGGACAGGCGCCGCTGGGCTAGGAACGGATCAGGCTGGGACGGGCGCCGCTGGGCTGGGAACGGATCAGGCTGGGAAGGGCGCCTCTGGGCTGGGAGCGGGTCAGGCTGGGACGGACGCCGCTGGGCTAGGAACGGATCAGCATGGGACGGGCGCCGCTGGTGCAGGAGCGGGGCGTGCTGGGAAGCACACATCCGAGGCAGAAGCGAGTCAGGCTGGAACGGGCTCCGCTGGGGCCGGAGCGGGTCAGGGGGAAAGTGCACCGCTGGAGCAGGAGCGGGGTGGGGTGGGAAGTGCACCGCTGGAGCAGGAGCGAGGTGGAATGGGAAGTGCGCTGCTGGGACCGGAGCGGGTCAGGGGTAAAGCACGCCGCTGGAGCAGGAGCGGGTCAGGCGGAAAACGCACCGCTGGAGCAGGAGCGGGTCAGGGCGAAAGCGCACCACTGGGACCGGAGCGGGTCAGGAAAATGCGCACCGCTGAAGCAGGAGCTGGTCGAGCTGGGAGGCGTCCCGATGGGGCAGGAGTGGGTCAGACGGGGGCATGCTCTGCTCCATACGTTCTCAGATAGCGGAGGGATGGTCACGAATGATCGTAACCGATCTGTTGAGAGTGACGGCAACAGAATGCTGTCCAGATAGCGTTAATTAGGCAGACCCTCTGGCGCTGGCGGGGGCATCCGGAACCTGACCTCTCGAAGCCTTGGCCAACATTTGTGGTTGGCAGCACCGGAGTCGATATAAGTAACCAGTTGCATGTCCTGTTATTTTCTCTGCTGCTGGATTAACTTTGGCCAATAGCTAACAACAACAATTCCAACCTTTTCCGGCACATAACTCAGAGTTGGGGTGCGGAACCCTTGGCTGGTGCTGCGCCCGTCTTTACTGAGTAACGTTCACTCAGGCCATTGTGTGGCACTTCTTGCAGTCGACCTGTCAGAGTGGATGACACGAGTACAACTTATGCTTTACGTCTCTGTTAGCCTTTTCATACATTAGTAGAGCAAAGGCCACGGAAGTTTAGCATGCCACCATTGATATCCGAGGGATCATCCGACGTCACCTGAGGTCATCCCATGACACTCGATAGTCTCGCAGGTACGGCTTTCGTGTGAGACGATTGCTTGAAGCAGAGTGAAATGCATACAAGCAACGATACTGATGTGTTTATTTTAGCGTACTTGACGTGTCTTTAGCCTAATACGCGGTCTGGCGGGGAGCGGGACAGTTTGACCCTGACCCGAACGTATTTACAGACAAAGCTCCCGAACGGCGTGACGTAGCCCGCCAAACTTTGCAGAGCTGTAGATAATTGAATAGCGGATTTTTTGGCATGAAAATGTGATACACGTTATGAGAACACTGGCCTATGACAGGTTAAAGTCATGCCGCGGCTGTCAGGGGAGGCAACTTCTAAGGAATCGTTCAATCTGTCATAGCGGAGTGTTATGACGAAGAAATACGTATATGAATAATTTCCAAGGCATTAAAACAGCTGAATATAGGATTATAACAAATTTGATTTGCCTGGGGTCAGGAATAAAGGTCAGACCGAGATCGAAGTCAACCTACGTTTTTAGTGGAGATCTTGCTGTGAGATAGTCTCCGGTGATCATTTGAAATCGATTGATAAGCAGGGACTGCAACACATATCTTCCATGGATTTTTTTAAAAAGTCAGAATAGATCGCTGACCTAAAACGACCCTGGTCAACATTTTGTTTTAAGAAGCGTATCGCCTAGTACTTGCCGCTTATTCAAATGGAAAAAAATTAAAATGATTTTGTAGGATTTTAGTAACCACAACCTTTTGAAAGTCAGATGATGTCACTGACCTCAAATGATCACCAGTGAACTTTTGTTGAGAACAACAGATATCTAGGTTCAAGGCAGCTACTTTAGGAGGTCTAGGGTACATTGGGCTTGACATTGTTTGACCTTATGTTACCTCATGGTCATAACTCAGAAAACTCAAATTTGCGCACATGTGAGTTTGTATAGACGTCAACCCACTGTGTGAATTTGGTGCCTCTAGGCGCCTCAGTGTTTTTGAGATCTTGAGGAGTCAGAGGGGCAAGTTGACCTTTCACCTGAACGAATGGTATTAAACTGGTCACGGGGGCGCGTGTTAAATGACCATTTCAAAACTAATGACGCATTTCAGTAACACTGATTCATGATGCAACGGATTTACGGCCAAGTTTAACGCAACCTTCCAGACTTGACCTGGTGTGACCACATCCAAGAACAGCCGCAGGAAAGGTCACCACGACTAATGCAGTGTACAGTCAGCCAGCCAAGACGTTGAGAACCGTTGGGAAAGAAGACGCGAAGCGTGCGAGATGAACTACCATTGGATTGCAACGCTGAGGACATATACCACTTGCTCAGAAACTTGAATTTAATATCTTTGAAAGCATTACATAAAGGTGTTAAAGGATTCCGCTTCCTGTTCCTGAAAACACCGTGCTGGCGCAGTCAGTGGTTACAAATACATCACGGCCGTCAAAAGCGTGGCTGCTCGTGCAAGGCTGCGGAGGCTAAGGAATTCACGGCGAGCTGAAGATTTGGCTTGCTCAGTCTGCGGCCTCGCTTGCTTCAGTGCAGGAGCTGAGTAATAGATAATGATGCAAAATACAGGGCATCACCAGGATTACCTTACACTCTATTGCGTCTAGATGTGAGGGTAAGGGCCCGGTAACAGCTGATATTTGAGGTTAATCAAGTTGGTTTTCACCAGAAACGATAGGAAAAGGGTGGAAAAAGAATAACGAAATTTGTTCTAGAACTGTTTTACTGACCTGCCTGGTGTTAGACATACCTATTAAAAGACACCATTCTTTTTCAACCTCTTTCAACCTCTGGTATCCAGGTTTTGCGGTACTAGTCTGTCTCCGTGTGGTCCGAATTGTGCAAATGTAGGTAGTCGATCTTTTCGTAAGTTGCATTATTTACACCTAAGTCATTTACTTTAAATGTGCATGACCTGATACTTGTTAAACTTGTCTTGCGACAGGCGTCAGCAAGTAGACTGAAACACAGGTTAACAAAGACACTGGATCTTACTCTTATTACCAACCACAACACCAAACATAATGCAGAAGTCCAAATACTTAGGAATCAAAATGTTCAGCATATCCTTGTCCAAATTAGTTTGGAAAATATATCCAGCAAATGCAGCATCAAATTAAGAGATTTTCATGGTATCCGAAAGGATTTCGTGGGACATTTTTTGTTTTTCTGATGTTAGGTAGATTTATACCCATCTAAAATACCATCTAGTCGATACACATATCGAAGTACAAAAACAGGCAGCCTCTGCCCACAATGTTTTTTTTTGCAAGAAGACGCGAACAGCAATAACATATTTTATTTTTGAATCTATTCCTGCCACCGTTACGTTATTCATGTGCCACCATGCATCACCTGAACACAAAATTGAACTAGACTTGCCGATTTAAGGAATTCGATGGATTTTACATTCACCGGAGGCTTACGATAATGTAATTCTTTAACTTGCTTAGGGCAAATTTGCACTTTCAGGAACTGATAAAAGGAAGGGGTTTATTAGATCTTCGAGCTGTTCCTGTCCTTGAAACATGTATGCATTCATGGGTTCCGTGTTAAAATTCATGAAGTTCATTCTTAACAATAACAAGAACAATTGCAGCCGCCAATAGTGGTGGTTTTCTTCAGCCCTCAAGCAGCTACAGGAAGAATGGCGGCAATCCAAATCGCCAACTACCCGTTGCTATCTTTTTTTGCCTTTTAGTGCATTTGGTGCACCCAAAAAACGTATTTGTTTACAAAATTACAATATATAATATGCAATTTATATATGCACATATGTAATTGCATATAATAACATGCAGTTACAAATATGCAACATGTTTACAGCACTTTTAATTTGTGTCAATATTTGTACCAACCGCCCTATTTATGTTACCCTCACTCTGTGGCGTGTCAGAACAATTAACCCACATCGCGCTATTCATGCAACTACAGCCGTAAGGTTGGCTTTTACCTTAGTTCAACGCCAAATAATGTAATTGGAAAACGTTTTGGTCGACACAGTCACTTCCTGTCAGTCTCTTTGAAAGAAATCGCTAGCACTGAACTTGTGAGCCGCATGTTAGCTTACGCGTAGCAGTGTTTATGAACGCCATGAAGGTAATAACCTACACCTAGCTTTTGATCCCGGCAGATTTTAATCTACGCTGAAAACGCCAAAGGTCGAAGCAAACCTTTGGTGATGGAGACGGAAACACTGAGAGATGTGGCAGAACGAAGGACCGAGAAAGTCATTGACGGCTCGCTGAAAGGTAAGTCATCGCATAGCCGACAAGAACATACGTTATCCGTTTATCGAGACGAAACACGAAGACATGCCATCCGTTTATCAAGCACAGGGTTCGTTGTGTGACACTCGGCACCAGGCTCGCACTGGAGCTGTCGCTGCACGCCGCCTCTGCGTGAGCGGTGGTCAGGCGAAGCGGCGCCGCTCCGGCTCCGGCCATCTCGCCGTGCCGTCCTGATGACGCCTGCTGACGCCTGCTGACGCCTGCCGGTCCGTCCTACTGACGCCTGCTGACGCCTGCTGACACCTGCCATGCTGTCCTGCTGACGCCTGCCGTGCTGCCTGCTGACGCCTGCTGACGCCTGCTGACGGCCTGCCGGTCCGTCCTACTGACTGCTGCCTGACGCTGGCTGAACAGCTGCCATGCTGTCCTACTGATGCCTGCCGTGTCGCCTGCTGACGCCTGCTGACGCCTGATGACGCCTGCTGACGCCTGCCGGTCCGTCCTACTGACGCCTGCTGACGCCTGCTGACACCTGCCATGCTGTCCTGCTGACGCCTGCTGACACCTGCCATGCTGTCCTACTGATGCCTGCCGTGTCGCCTGCTGACGCCTGCTGACGCCTGATGACGCCTGCCATGCCGTCCTGCTGACGCCTGCCGTGCTGCCTGCTGACGCCTGCCGTGCCGCCTGCTGACGCCTGCCGTGCTGCCTGCTGACGCCTTCCAGCTCGCCCGGCCCGGTGTCACTCACGGAAGTCGGCTTACACCCGACACATCACGTCATACACGACGCCGGCCTGGCCTGATTTTTGGAGATTCACGCACGGTTTTCTTGCCTTTTGTATGGCTTCGCGTGCTTGTGGGACTTCACAGACGGACAATGGAGCGATTCGTTGACCACGTCCGCGCCGAGAAAAACCAACAAAGCCTTTCTACATCAAGAGCGGCCGCGATATGCCTGGGCTTTGTACGCCTCGATGAGCTCCTCAGATCTTCAAGGGTTCTGGGAGGGGCGAGGGAGTGGACCGGGTGGGGTGTGCTTAACTATGTCGGGAGATTGAGTGGGTAATTGGACGCTTGCACGAAACGTTCGGCATAGTGTCCACCGCCCGTGCAGATCTATGATCCCATTATCTATGTCTGCTGCACATCTATCATCTCATTCTCATTTGCCACGCACATGCATATACAGCCTCCCTCCTTCTGTGTGCCTCTTTTCCCAAAGAACAATTTCCATGCCATTAGTTGGATAAAATATATTCCAACGCTGTGCCGTCTATTCATACTGCAATTGTCTTCAGAACACACATGCTATTGCCTCGTCGGGACGCCTTTGCACTTTGCATGCCAAAATCCGCAACTTTGTATTGCAATGCGCGCCCTAGCGCCCCACAGCGGGCTCAGCCCAGGCATTCATTGGTGCCCATGCTTCAACTGTGCAGCTATCGGTATTGACCAGGTGCAGGACAAAGCGACACACCTGAGTGGCCGCCGGTGGCGGCTGATTGGGGTCTGCAGTCCTGTCCCGGCTAATGAGGCCGCCGCTGCAGGGTTCGCCGCGGCTCCGAGTGCAGCGGCACCGCCCGGGCCCGACTGTTTCAGCCGGGCGGCCCGTGAAGCGAGACTGGCGGGGAAAGGGGCGGGGGGGGGGGGGGAGCAACGCTGTCCCGGACGGCAGGCCTGCTGTTGGGCAGCGCATGCCGGCGCTCGGGGGTAGCGGCTCACGCTGCAGCTGGGATGGTGCCGCGGCGCCTCGAGTGACCGTGGTATTGGTGGTGGTATTGGTGGTGGTATTGGTGTATCGCCCGGTGACCGTTGTATTGTAGATACTGCGGGATCCACGTCTCGCGGAGTCTTTGTGCTCGTCGCCACGTACCACCATTGGATGCTTATGTTACCCGGTTGCAACCAGTAAACTTACAAAGTGGGTGAGCCCATGATGACCCATGTGGAATGGGTATAGCGTGCTGGGATGGGCACATGTTTGACGGAAATTACGGTTACGGGTACAAGTATGGGTAAGACGCTTACGAAATTTCAGGCAGGTGTCTCAAAAAATGCAACACAATGCTACTGTCGGTGCCTGTTTTAGTCAGAAATAGCTCTACCTACACTACTTCCGCCACTATAAATGCGGCAGACTGATTTTTGTGAAAACTTTCCTGAACTTTTCGCTAATTTGGAGCTGAAGTGCCGGAAAAATACAACAACCTGAGCTCAGCTGATTACAAATGGGTAGCAAGTGGGCATTGGTACGGTGCTTTGGGCTGCTAGTGGACTGAATAACGAGAACCTTGCTTGTCTTTATGTCTGTCCGCTAGACAGGCCAGTCAACATCCATCGTTTTCCTGCCCAGCGAACGGTATGTGTTCTTTTTCAGAGTCTTTTGACGACATGCTGACTGTGACGCCCGTGCTGATGATTCTGATCGTGGCCATCGGCGGCCTGCTCTTCATCATCATCATTATCGTCATCCTGATCCGGATGCGCAGCCGGCCGGCGGCTCGGCGAGGCAATCCTCCGCTGACCGCCGGCCTACCGCTGAAGGAGCTGGACACGGCCCACGCGGCGCCGGAGTCGGATGGCAAGAACCCCGACCTCATACAGGCACACGGTAAGAACCCTGCCCTCATGCACACACACGGTAAGAACCCTGACCTCATGCACACACACGGTAAGAACCCTGACCTCATGCAGACACACGGTCAGAACCCTGACCTCGTGCAGACACACGGTAAGAACCCTGACCTCATGCAGACACACAGTCAGAACCCTGACCTCATGCAGACACACGGTAAGAACCCTGACCTCATGCAGACACACGGTAAGAACCCTGACTTCACACAGACACACGGTAAGAACCCTGACCTCATGCAGACACACGGTAAGAACCCTGACCTCATACGGACTCACGGTAAGAACCCCGAACTCATATAGACACACGGTAAGAACCCCCACCACGTACAGACACATGATGAGGAACCGTCCTCACACAGACATGGTAAGAACATACAGACACATGGCAAGGGACCGTCCTCATACAGACATGGTAAGGACCCCGTCCTCATACAGACACACGGTGCGCAGGCAAAGGAAGCTGGAGACATTCGCCGTCACATCAGGGCTCCGACCTTTTGAAGTCATGCAGACACGCGCTGGGTACCTGGAGCGGGGGGACACCAGCATGTCAGACCATCTTCCCTTGTGGTATCAGTGATCCACGCTGTGCACTCGGAAACGCTAGATTCCAACACCAGCCCCCGCTGGACTAAAGGCGACGCAACCGAATATGAAACAGCTGAATAGGAAGCATCTGGATTGGACACGACTGAAAGTGAAACGACTGAATAGGAAACCACACTCCTGTTTCACTGTTCACTATTTTTTCCGCTCTGCTTCGGCGAAAGATGTTGCCGTCGGGAGTCACTTTTGTTTTGCTGAGAATGCTCGATAATATTCAAGTACATATGGTATGAAAACAGAGCTCTTTAAGTGTGACGAGCTCAGTCAGCTGTACTAAACTGGACAGCACATCGCGGCTTTAATTTTCTTTGTTTCCGAGAAGCCTGCGATCTTTTGCTACTTTCTCGAAAATAAAATAATTTAAAAATAATTGTTGGGTCCCATTTTCTGTGTCGACAGAAGAAAAATGACCAGCACACTACACGAAGCCTTGAAAAAACGACCAAGAAAGTCATGCATGTTGAATTTGCTATCGTGAACATACAGCAACCCATGAGAGAAAACCTCCTCGAAACACTCCAATATTCTTTTCACACCTTTTTATAGATACGTTGATGCATGCAGAACAGTGTTGCGGCGCTGGTGCCCTGTTTGTGCTTTAGACGAACAGGGCATGCAGGACAAACAGGCGCTGATGCCCTATTCGTGCTTTAGAGGAGCAGGACATGTCGGACAAACAGGCACTGATGCCTTGTTTGTGCTTGTGGTTCCATGCCACTTTAACTTCAATAATATGTGATAACATACCAGAATAAGCAGAATCGTCGTCGTAAAATATAAGACAATCCCACACCATAGAGCCATTGCAAAGACTTGTAGCTTTTCGGCGCGCCACATCCCCCACCTCCCCCCGCACCCCCACCCCATCCCTTCCACATACACACTTCGTCTGATGAGGCCATTTGGGTTAATTATGCAGAGACAGCTAGCATGCCTCAGTCGGGCGGCCGTGCGGTCGGACCGGTGCCGCGTACCCTGCCCTGCAGTGGTCGCCGCTCACTTCATGTGTAGACGTCCGATGGGCATTAGCCGAAATTACGCTGTGCTGTCGTGCCTGTGGGCCATTACACCGGCAAGCCTATATGTCACAACCATGTGCGGAAACGCCCGTAGTGTGCGAGACGCAGCGCAACTGTGCCGCCGTGTTCCTTTGCTTATCTGTTAAGTGGAAGTTGATAATTCACTGGACGTTGCGGCGGGATTTGATGCGGCTACGGGTGCCTAGCGAGGGAAATTGGCTGTGAGCTGCCATTGAGAAGCACACAATGCTCTTGTCTCGTAATTCTGAGTTCGTCTGCAAATAGAAAAGAGTTAGCGTTTTCAGACCTATCGGATAGAGCAGAGAGGAACTGAGGTTGTCGCCTGCGAGTTGACATAGGATTTTTGAATTGCAAATAAGACGTTATTATGCCTGCGTCGCACGGAACACGATCGGAGCTGGGTAAATGTTTGAGTGTTTGCTCGATAATGGGCATCCTTTGATTAAGGAGATATTTAGAACTCCCAGCGTCCCGAAATCTTGCTACCAAAAAACATGTTGAGGGCGCTCATTTTCTTAATAGCAGCTTTTTTGTGATCCAAGGGTGTGCCGTTTTACCATTCGCTTTGCAGTTGTGTTTGGAAATAATAAGCCGCTGCAGCGGACGCCATTGCACGGCCGTTGTCCGTGCCCGTCGTAAAGCGTGATGAAGACATGCGACTCTCCCGGCCGTAGGAAGCATCAGTGAAGTGTAAAGACAGGATAACGTTGGATATGTGAAAGCAGGGGGCCGAGAAGGACTGGTCAAGGAGCGGACCGTCCTGTTTCAGGCCTGTTGTGTTATCTCCAGACTTTTGTTGGAAACTATTTGCCACTCAGATATTCCTCGCTATACCCGCACAGCTCGTGTCAATTTGTTCGTAGGCAGGCTTTCAAGAGATACGGGAATTCATTGCAAAAAGGTGATACATGTAAAGCAATTGTTGGATGCTTAGTGACCTTTCTCTAGGAAGACCAGCGCGTGGATGCGTTCACAACATTTCCATCAGGTGCTTCACCAGACACTACCGAGCGTCGCGCTCAAAGTTGTATCAAGTTGTAGGTAAGTAGGTAGGTTGTAGTTGTAGGTTGTAGATATAAGTTGTATCAAAAGTCATAAGTGTCGTGAATCAGAACCTCCACAGCTATTTTAATTCCTATTTCCTCGCTTTTGTGGCCAACTTTTTGGCCCAGAGCATTAACATACCACATGTTATGCTTCTGTTATTGCTGCATCTACGCGTGTAATGACATTCACTGCTTCGAGGTAGTCATTTACCAAGCTTGGATTTATTTTGAATACAATTTACGAATAACAGCGGAGCGGAATGATATCCAAGAATCACGGCCATGACATAAGCTGCCGAATTTATTACACGATTCAGCACGCCTATTTCCAGTAGCCACCAGTTTCGACGATCAGCCCACAACGCCTGCGACGCCTACCGCAGGCAGCACATGCGCTGCTCGCACGATGACGCTGATGGTGATAACCTGGGCTTTAAACGCGCCCACTGGGCGATAATTTGGGCTTTACGACACGCCCACTGCACTGGTCACATGGCGCCCATCCACGCACCACCCACGCGACCCCTACCGAGCGCAACGCGCGTATCGCTCGCCCGCCGCGCACCGAGCGTAGTGCTGGCGCCAGTGACAGGCGGCCTCCTTCGGCAGGGGAGCACGGCTTCCCGGTGATCGAGGCCACCTACGGCGGCGACGGCCCGTCCGGCGGCGAGCGCGCCGGCGACATCAGCTACATCCCGTCGCCGTCCTTCGTGGGCGGCGTCGGCAGCTCCACGCTGCCACGTTCCGGCCACTGTCAGCAGCATCACTACAACGTGAGTGTCGCCTCAGTTCTGTGGCGGGGGCAGCTGGCGTGGCCGGACGTGCTGGGTTCAGCTGAGAGCACCGCACGCCTGGAGGTCCGGTGCGAGCTCTGATTCCAGTGTTGTGCCCTGCAAATGTCAGCTACGGACTCAGTGCAGTGTAGGCCTCAGGAGTGATGGCGAGTGAGTGAACGAGTGAGTGAGTGAGTGAGTGAGTGAGTGAGTGAGTGAGTGAGTGAGTGAGTGAGTGAGTGAGTGAGTGAGTGAGTGAGGGAGTGAGTGAGTGAGTGAGGGAGTGAGTGAGTGAGTGAGTGAGTGAGTGAGTGAGTGAGTGAGTGAGTGAGTGGGTGAGTGAGTGAGTGAAATCAAGCACAAGGCGCCATTGGTGCCACAGGACGCCGCGTTCGGTAAGGCTCTGTCCGCAGGTAGTGAGTGCGCCGACGGTGAGAGGATGACTGCAAGCTGCCGTTATCAGCGGCTGTATCGCCATCGCTCTTCAGCCACAATTGATACCACGCCCAGCATTTTTCTCGCAGCTTAGGTGGCGGAGCCGACGTCCAGCGAAAGTTGTGTGCGGATGAAGTTGTGGCAAATGTGCGCTGACCGCTTGTAGCTGCGTCACGCCGTTTGCGACGCTGTAGCGGGATGCGGACAGGCACATGTTGCGCTCAGGCGTGTTGTGACTCGAGCGTTGAGAGGCAGAGTGGCTGGCTGCTCGGCCTGGCTGCTGGCGAGAGTGCGCCTTTGATCCCTCGGTCGGGGATCGGGCCGGGCGATCAAACGGCGATCAGATCCAACAGCCTGCGCACGTGTTATTTCACAAGGAGGACATCTGCCGAACGCTCACAAGGGATACAGTGTATGGGCTTCAGCACTGAACGCCAGCGTGGTTGCAAGCAATTGAAGCAATCCGCAGTGCCTCCCCTGACACCCTCACTAGCTCCACGTCAGAAAGTCGTCAAGCCTGCCACCGGACGGGCCTGTCCGGGTCGTTTGTGCCCGTTCGACCCCCGTGACCCCGTGGGCAATGTCCATTTGGTCGAGGCGGACGAGTTGCAGTGTCGGTGTGATGAGGGTCCGTTCGTCCGAAGCACGCCTCCGTGCGGATGGGGCCGAGCGCCGCCCGTAAAAGGGGCCTGCGTCCACCGGAAATACATAAATGGACACACAGCACATAACAAGTGAAGCGACACATAACAGTGAAGCGACACATATGTTTAACACCGCAACCTATGTGTAACGCCGGCTTGGGGTCAATCCACAGTCTCTTTGGACATGCGCATAAATTCACATCATGTTCATCATCAGCACACCAACAAGTCACTGCCTCAAGTCCAGGGAGTAGGTCGGGCGGCGCGCGTCGTCCCCCAACCCTCCGAGGCGCGCTCGCGGCTGAGATGTCTCTGATTGTGGACTGCGATCACTCATCACATCACATCAGCGCCCTTCCCAGCCGGAAATCGAGCGGGGGCAGCCCACACGCGGAGGCCGAGTACTTCACTATGTAAGCTCCATCCCCGCAGAACATCCCCCTACATTTCCAGAACACAGAACTCCCGCAGAACACAGAACATCCCCTACATCTACAGGACAATACAGAACCCTTGCACTATAGTCCTTCCCCATGTTTTTATACTGAGGGTCATTGGGTAATCACGTTTGATGGTCGCTTGATATCGAATCTTCTGAAGCAAAAAGGAAAAATTGGGTCCGTATTCTTGCCTTTAGCCGCGCTGCGTGACAATCGGCCCAGCTGGGGTTATGAAAGCCCAGACAGTCCTTTGATGTACGGGTTTTCCACGCGCACGCACGCTCTTCCCACCGTGAAGAAGATGCGCGGACGTGCCGTAGTTGTAGTCAAATAGGCAAAGGCTCAGATAAAGCCAGAGGTCAGTATCTCCGTGCACGTGCGACTGGGGCTGGGCTACCAAAAGATTAGTGGGAGATAACGTAACGCATTCACATCGGAGCATATAACAAACCAAGCGAACGATTGCTGCCCAGAGGTATCCGAAACATGGACAAAGCCATAGATGCGCTGTGGTAGTCATAGGCACGACCCTTGCTGGTGTCAGGTGTCAGTTTTGACATGCCACGTCTCCCCGGATGCAACGATATCACCTCTTGCAATATGTGATGATCTCTGACATCAAATCTCTCTCTCTCTCTCTCTCTCTCTCTCTCTCTCTCTCTCTCTCTCTCTCTCTCTCTCTCTCTCTCTCTCTCTCTCTCTCTCTCTCTCTCTCTCTCTCTCTCTTCTCTCTCTCTCTCTCTCTCTCTCTCTCTCTCTCTCTCTCTCTCTCTCTCTCTCTCTCTCTCTCTCTCTCTCTCTCTCTCTCTCTCTCTCTCTCTCTCTCTCTCTCTCTCTCCTCTCTCTCTCTCTCTCCCTCTCTCTCTCTCTCTCTCTCCTCTCTCTCTCTCTCTCTCTCTCTCTCTCTCTCTCTCTCTCTCTCTCTCTCTCTCTACTCTTCTCTCTCATCTCTCTCTCCATGTGTCTGATTTCCAGTTTGAAGCAAAACTAATGTATTGGGTGTGGGGCACTCATTCAATTTCTAGAGCATCTGAGGAACGGATATCGATATTTTCGGCCGGAAAACTCCGTATTTCCGTATCATTATCCCATTCAAGTGCGATGGCTCTAAACAACTGTACAGTGTGGTCGTTTGCAAACGTTGATAGCAGAGTTTGGGAGCTGGAGGCTGTAGAAGTGGAAGCACCTCGTCCATCTGAAATGCTCCTCATGTTTTCAGAGAGATGATTCGTGTCCAGGCTGTGTAGTACGAGTCCCGTTGCTCCGGGAGTATCCGTACGATGCAGTAAGAGTGTGTGCCGTCTGTGCTCCCGCATGAGTGCTACAGGCGGTATGCCGTGCACCACACTGCCTCACTCTCACTGCTACCGCCAATAGCCGTTGTAACGCACGCTGTTGCACCAGGCGACTCACCGGGCATCAACGGATTCTTCTTTTTCTAGGGACATCCGTGCCAAAAGGAAATGGGACAATACAGAACCAAGCTCGTTCTGGTTACTCGTCACTTTGCGCTTCAAGTACCTTCAGTACGTCTTGCTAACAAAAATGGCTACGTGATTTGATGGCGTTGACGTCGTCGGACACGCAAAACAGTAGGAAGTAACCAAGCATGGTCTACGTGAAAGTTAAAGATCGCTTGTGGGATGCCTCTTTTTCTGTCCATTCCTTGCTCTGACGCTTGGGGTTAAGCAATCGATTCAATTACATTTCACACTTGGTCACTTGACTTTGCCACACATATGGCGATGTGCAAAATTAAAAGCATTGTCTTTAAGTGTTTTCGACTTCAAACGCGTTTGTCCTGTGTGCTAGCACCGTCGCAGGCTGCCAAAAACGTTTGACCTTATGTTAACAGCTACGAAAATGAGGTCATAAGGCACGAAAGTGCTTGTCACCTCTCGGTAAGGTGTGTACTCAAGGTTCTGTTCGTGGATGAAACTAACGACGATTAATTGCTACCAGTTACCATCCGGCAATGTATCAGACGCATTATCTAATGTGTTCTCATTGAGGAGGCCTCACCTCTCCTTAGTTGACCTAAGCTTCCACTACGGACTGTCGGCTTCGGTTGCTCCTGGCCAAAATAGAACTTAGTCATTAGTAATGCTACTATACTACATGCACACTAGGTTTTGGTACGCAGCAAAGTACCAGCGCATATATTTAGTTTGACACTTCCCTCTCCATTTCATTTCATTCTGGCGTGTTTAGTATTGTTCAGTTTGAAAGGCTGATAATGCACCATGTTAGTCATTTGCCCTTCCCCACATCCGAAATGGTTAGATTGTCCGCTTGCGAGTCGCCGGTTCGTAGGCACGTGGGTTCGAGTCAGTTTAGGCGCTCACTATTTTCCGTTGATTGGGATGGCTTCCGGCGGTTAGCAGTGGCTGCGTCAAAGGTCATGTGACGTCAGAGGCAGGGCGAACCGTGCCGACCATTTTGGCATGGTAACAAGCGCTAGGGTGTCAGATACAATTGCTCCCTCAAGTTGTTTCCAGAATCACTTCCGAGTGGTGCCGCATAGCGATATTAAACCTTGCTGAACATTGAATAGCCGAATAGCCGATCTTTTGGTTGATTTGTTTTAATATAACTCTGCATCTTTCTGACATTAAGCCAGTGCATGTTACTGAACGTCCAGATCAGGCCAGACCATTGTACTCGGACAAGAACATTATTCGGATGTCTTTCAAGCCGAGACACGGAGGTTTAGCACGCGCCCGGATGGCGGGCTAGATAGCCTTCGCTCGGGTGGGGAGTCAATTTGACTCCCCCTGAGATCACGGCAACTAAGAAAACTAGAGACATCAAATTTGCATGGTGTGTTGGCCTGTACGTGATCTCACTTAGGTCAAAGTATGAGGTCCCTAGGTTATGACCTTTAGTTCAAATAAGGCCAAGCAAGGTCAAATTCTAGGGAGGTCTCCAAAGTGCCCCCAGGGGTGATAAAATACTACAAGACTGCTCTGAGTTCTGCATTTGAATAGGCGACAAAGATTATGCACAGTATGCTCCTAAAAACAAAATTTCGACTCGGGTCATCTTGGGTCAACGACCTATTCTGACTTCTTACAAGTCAATGAAAGATGTATAATGCGGTTCATGCTATCAACAAATTGAAATGAACACCAGAAACTATCCCATACAGCAAATCCTAGAACAATAAAACAGGCTGGTTTTGGTCTTGGGCTGACCTTCATACCCGACCTTAGGTCAACGTAACATTCAATACTTGTTTTGTCTAATAAAGCGTCTCAGAGATGTATGGCTTCGTCAAACACCCCCTTGTTGCATCAGATTTAACGATTCTCTAGAAATTTCCTTCACTGAAACCATGGCCTGACTTTGACCTACCATAAGTCAGCGACCTTACAAGGTGCATCTAAATTTGTGATGCCAAACGATCCGCTATTCAATTGTCTACAGATATGGAAAATTTTGGCGCAAACCTCAATATAGTCCTTGCTCTGAGGAACATGGGCAGTCTTTGACGCTGATTAAAAGTTGTATTATCCTAATTGACTCAAGGTTTTTGGCTACTTGTATTTTTCAGAGTGGGATAAGGTGGCTGACCTGATGATTCGATTCCTACCCACCCTGAGAATTTTCATGGGAGAGCGTTAAATTGATTCCTCCCTTAAGCACACCGCACTCAACCGACCATCACGTGAAGCTTTCCACGCCAAATTCTGCCATTGGCCTGAAAGCTTCGGGTGGGATGGTGGGTCAGGGCTCACGCACCAAGCACTGCTGGATGTGGGTGCGGGTCCCACAATTACACCGAATCTCAAGTTTTGGATTGAACATTTCGAAACAAATATTCGAAGATATGGCGGCCCCTTGCTGGGATATGTGAAACTGCCGCTGAGGCATAACTGGCGGGTGGCGGTGGCTGTGTGTTCGGTAATTCACGGCAGCCTGACTGACTGCCACAGGCAGGTGAAACATTGGCTTTGAGGCGCCATCGTCGTGTGCTGATTTCATACAAAAAAGACTGCCTCAGAGCAGAACGACCTGTTTTTGGTCCTTGGGTTACAACAACATAGCTATGTTTGGAAAATCCGGGATAGGTGGGTCTTTACAGAGAGCTTGCCTTGGTATCAATCTTGACTAAAATGGAAAATAAAAAATAGTAAAATATATGAAGTTACCCTCGACTGGATTGCAGAAAATAATGAAAAGACGGTTCGTGTCCCATTTGAGGATGATAGTGTGGTACTTATAACCAAGCTTTTGGACTAACTGATGGGAAGAAATGGGTCTTAATTATTTGTTTTGGTTTTCATGTCACGAAAACCTCGGAACGCTTGAGGCAACCGTTTCCACATATAACAACTTGAATCGAAAGTCCCAGTTGAGTTGGAGTGTAACCTAAAACTACGATGCTGTAATTGCGTGGTTCGTCCTTTCCATTTCATTCCGCTTTATTTCCTCGTGATGACGTACTGTCTCATTTTCCGTCTGTTCAACTAAACTGTTTCTGCTTTCAGCCAGAAGATGTGATACAGTACGCCGAGCTGTCATTGCCGCACGGTACATTGACCCGACCGAGGCGTCCGTCAAGAGGTCAAGGTCACGAGCCGGTGGCGTACGCACAAATAGGCTACTCGCATCATAACCACCTGCCACCGATTCCACCGCCGAATGGCTGGGGTCACGGCTCGCAGCCCAGAGGTCACAGGGGTCAGCCGGCACCGGGCCACGCAGCAGCACACGAGAGCTCGGTATAGCGCACCTTCTGCCTGCTCTCCAGTCCTTAATAGTTGACCCTATAGTGAGTTGGTAGACATTTTTATGGTATGTTTTTACGGTGTGTTTTCTTGGGGTTTCTGTGTGCGTTTGCAGTGTGTCAGCTCGCTGGATGTTACACGTTACGATTTCTGATCTTACTTGCAATGCTTGAGTGGCGTGAAGCCAGGTGTTGTCGCAGGTAGTGAACGAATGCAAAGCTGTCGCCAGTGGGGTAACGTGTTGTTGGTCGTTGCTTGCTTAGCTTGCATGGTATGGGTCAGTTGTCTAGACGAAATGATTGCCCTTGTATGAGCTTTTGTCTGAGATAATCAGACTGTACTTCACTGCGGTATGAACACAACAATATATATATATATATATATATATATATATATATATATATATATATATATATATGTATATATATGGTGTCATAACAGTGCTATATCTCAACATTGAACGCTCAGGCTGTATTCAATTGCTGTCATGGGCTATGCTTCTTATCCCGGGTTTACTTTGAGTATGGTGTCATCAGCGATGTTGCAAACCGCTCCGATGGTATGCCACTCAAAGTGATATCCCAAGAGAAATTTTTAAGAACAAACCAGTGACAGGCCTACTAACCTCGTTGCCATATATGCCTCATTATTTGAGCAGATTGCACTTTGGACGCTATTCCACCACCACGCACACTGCCGTCACTGCCGAGGAAATGGCCATGACTGCCGCGTAACGTGCGTTCAGAAGCCACTGCCCTAAACTTGCAGCAAGTGTTTGGTATTATTTGTATCATGTCACACTTGCGGTGACTTGTTCTCCTTGCACATTTTGATTTGAGCCGAGCTGATTGGATGCTTGATTCGGCTTTTTAAAAATATTATCAGGATCAGAGTCTGAAAACAAAATTAACGCGGGTGTGGTAATGATTTGATTCACACCCTGCAAAGTCCTTCTGATTTTATTCATCACCCAGCTTCGGTGTTTTATTTAGAATCAACTGTAATCATGCAAAACTGCATCGAGCACGATTATGTTCCCGAGTACGTGCCAAAGTGCATCGCTCCATTTAACAACACCACGAGACGTCGCGCTGCATGAGGGGCTTCCCTAGCATCACCTCTACCATGCTATTGCATCAACGTAGCTGTGAGACTTGATCACATAGTGCATCGTAACCATTAAGTGCAACATGATCCCGATTTCCATTGCCTTTGCTAAGATGTTAACTACGACCGTTAGTAACTACCGGACAACGAAACAGAACATTTGTTTTAGTACAGCGGAATGCATACCCCCACAATGCAGTTGATGTCAGGTTTTATGTCGGAATGCTGCACCAATCCTGAGCAAATGTGCCGTGTAATTAATTCACTGAATACCTCTCCCAACTGCCACTGTGATGCCAGCGAACAGTTGTGGAAATGTCGCCACAAGATTTGCGACGCTGCTCTGCCTAATGCATGCAATATTACCACGGAGGCAGTGGTCGTGTAGGTTTATGCCGACTTCGCATGCTCCTTCATAGGATTCCAGACGGTTATATTTCATGGAACGTGGAACGTTCGCTAAACATGCCAAGCTTCGGGGCAGCGCCGAGCACCGTCTACGCGGCGGGGGTCCGGATAGCAGGCCTCTCGCCTCTGACGACGTCTTCTGTGTCTGGCAGGACTCGCTGCGAGTCGCTGACTCGAGGCCGTCCGACTCGTCCTCCACCAGCGCCGAGACGGTGGTGCAGGCGCCGCCCGGGAGCGCCGCCCTCTAGTCACGCGCGTGGGCCACGTGCCGAGGCGCCGTCCGGGGCGCTGCTCTCTAGCCACGCGCGTGGACCACGTGCGGAGGCGCCGCCTGCGGGTGCCGATCTGTGGCGACGCGCACAGACCACATGCCCCACGACCGGAGAACGTCTGCGTCACGAGTGGTGTGAGTGACCTGCAGACAGTGTGAGTGACCTGCAAACGGTGTGAGTGACCTGTGGACGAAGTGGATCAACTGCGGACAGCGTGAGCGGCCCGCAAACGGCGGCAGCAGCAGCCTTCGGCGCCGCTGCAAACTCACAGAAGACAAAGCTGCTGCCGGCCGGCCGTCCGGCGAGCGGTGCGGTCTCTTCAGAGAACTGTGTGAGCCAGCTGTGATTGGAGTGACAGGGCTGTCTGAGAGCGGGTGCGACGGCGGTGCTTCAGTGGGCGCCAGAAGACGGCGCGTGGTAGCCTGCGGAGCAGCTCTTCTGGCGCGAGCTCCTGACGCGTGGGCCCGAACACGATCACGCCATATGACCGGAGTATGGGCCGATTGGTGACGCGTTTGGACGACCGAGGTGTGGGAGCAATATGCATTCCGTCCATAAAGCCCTGAGAAGGGGCAGTCACGCTCACACTATCGGTGGAAGAGCGGAGTAAGGTTTCCCCCACTGCTGCGATATCAAAGAGTTTCTCGCTGTCGTCATAAAAATGCCTGACTCCCTGCCGTGCATCAAAGTTTGTCGTTTCTTTCCAGTGGTTAAATGTTGCCAAGTGATGCCATGCAAAACTGACGTTGTTTGAAGTCATGCAAAAGAAGACACAGCGTGTCGATGGAACTCGTTTTTCGTACCTTTTGTTATCCCGGATAACTGATGTTTAACCCAGACGTTCCGTTGGGATCTTTTGCAGCAGCATGATCAGAAAACCTTCATAGCAAACACTTTTAGCAGTGACTATAAATGACTGCTGCTCTGGACTGCTGCTGTCTGCTCCGTTGAGCAGCTCGTGTGTTCAGGAGTTACTCCTGTAATGTTGCGATAACTGTGCCACACAGGTGTATCACATGTTTCGTCGGGCTCCAGCCGCAATGGGACTTGTTGTGGGAACGGATTTATTGTATACATGTAAAACCCTGTGTGTTCTATTTTGCGGCGATGTATTGCTGTAATGAGTGAAACTGAGTGCAGTTGCTGAGAATATTGGTAAAACGAGACGAAAGGGGCAGTCATTTTGTAAACAATCCGTGCCCAATGAGATGCATGCGTTCTACGTAATAAATTAATGATTTGATGCGCCATTTACTGCAGTTATCCTTTCCTAACGCGTCACTTCACTTAATTTTACCTGATTGATTTATGTCTAAAGCCAGCAACTCTTTATCACGGCAGACTTTCATACATGAATGGAACTATTGGAGTTGTTGTCATGAATAAGGAGCTTTAACATGATAAATCCACCACAACAGCAATCCAGCCACATCTGACCGACCAACCTCATCTATCAGCGCCGGCAATTGTCATTCGGTGAAGCGCACACTCATGTAGTCTCCGGCATCATCACCTTTGTTGATGGCATCTTGCGGGTCTGTACAAATGTATCCTTCGTCACTGATGTGAACACGTGGACGACGCATCCAGCACAACGAGCCGTACTCGGATAGCCGAAAAGATAAGCCTTCAGGCACGCCGACGGCGTCCGCCCCACCAGCCCGATCACAGGCGTCTTTGTTGTGATGCAATCCACTATGATGAGAGAACGACAGCGAGGGGAGAAAGAGAGGGGAGAGAGGGGAAAGTGAGGCGAGAGAAAGAAGGCGAGTGGGAGAGGGAGAAAACAGATAGAGAGAGAGAGAGAGAGAGAGAGAGAGAGAGAGAGAGAGAGAGAGAGAGAGAGAGAGAGAGAGAGAGAGAGAGAGAGAGAGCGGGGAGGGAGAGGGAGAGGGAGAGAGAGAGAGTTTATTGATGCATGCAGATTGTTCCTAATGCATGCAAGTTTCATTGATCCCTGCAGTGTTTCATTGACACATGCATACCGAGGTAAGCCAACTACTACACAACCACATAGACAGCCAAGTTCTAGTTCTGCCCACATGCAACACATGCTATTTTTCTAGCGCAAAATTTGGTTTGGCACTTTGTACAAGGGCTTAAAAGGTATTTCTTCTTGCTGGGTGGAAAGGCTGTCCAAGTGTGCACCGTTCATCACTGGGGATTGATTGCAATATACATGCAGGATGTACCATGCGTTTATGATCAGAACTACCACACACAAACCTCCGTTCTTGCAAAATTGCACCCTACCTTCTATGATATAGAGGATGCGAGGGGATTCAAATATCACCGTTCAGGCGCATGAGCCGTAGACCAGGGATGCGTAGTCACCTGTCTAAAAAAGCTTAACATTGATCAGGTGGCAATTAACAGAACTAATCAACTTCGAGTGGGCACTGTCATCTTCCACCCCACACTTTCTGAGACGTTCGTTCGTTAAAGTACCATGATCAAGGGTGGAAAGTAAGTGCGAGAAGGGTCAGCGGGCGGTCTGGTCTGCCCGGGAACGTGGGCAGGCCTATGTGAGGGCACCTCTGTCAGGGATACAGAAGATCGTGTCCGCAGGCTCATGCCCTGTCACGCCCTGTCAGGGGAGCACTGCCATCCCCGTCACAGCCGCCGTCCAATGAGTGCTGCTGTCATCCATCAGAAGACCGCAGTTCCCAAACCGGGCACCCCTTAGCTCGGCATGGTCGCAACTCACTCAAGCGTGTGCAGCGCCGGAATCGGCTTCTGATATTTCGAAGCTTGTTTTGAGTCCAGCTCGTGTCGGACTGAGGAGCCTTCATTGTGGATTTAGCGCCTCGCCGCAGTCTTCATAAATGGAAGGCAGCGTTCTGCTGACAAGGCGGAGTGTTTCTATAAGGGCCGCTGCCGATACTGAGAGCTCGTGACCAGAAGCAGACTGGCACGTAATGGCCTGAGCATGCTGATCTGTGCCCTCAGTAAGCAACGTTCCCACCAGCAGTGTCCATCAAATAATGTTTACTGAGACGGCGCACTGCTTGCCGGTGCAATTAATACATTTTCATCGTGAAGAAGCGCCCAGGGTTCGCGCCGTGTCACGCATGTTGGAAGGATATGGATATGAATAGCCGAATCAAAGCACAAATCGAGGCGCACCACAGGCTGACGCGACTGGAGGAGCATCTCGGGCTTGCATGGGAAGATAGAGTATAAAACAATGGCACGTGTCATAAGTCATGCTAAAAAGTCAAGAATAACTAACCGCATTACCAAAGCTTTGCCCAATTTTGTTCAGCAGTTGTCGGGTGGTCCTGCATATCAACACAGCAACATACCGTACGCAGGTGTTATTGTGAGGTCCTCCACAAGGTTGGTGCGCAGAGGTCCTCCTAAATTTGCTTGTTTCACATGTCACCTATACCTCGGAATCAGTGCCAATGTCATCTGGAATGACCGGGAAACAGCGTGACTTGCATAGCCCTAGTCTCACTAACCGCTCAATGCACCATGCAGTCTAACGTTTTTCACACTTACTGGAGCACGCAATTCATGATCGCGATGATAGGAGCTCGTGTGACTTATGGGCGACACCTTTCCCCGCAACAGCAATTGTCATTAAGTTTCAAGGCATATGTCCTATAATTATTTTGTTCTGTTTCCATCTGCCATTTCTTTCAGTAACATAGGACAAATACATAGTACATAGGCAAATGTAAGCAATGCCATTTTAGCACGTAACATCAATCTATTCTCTACAGCTCCGAAAGCTGTAGTCAGCAGCTTAGCTCGTATCTCCGTAACAACATCTATTCAACATTTTACATTTCATGGTTTGTGGCATTGGTAAACATGAATGACTTCGTTTGAGTGCCACAACCATCATTTTTGGACAAAATGTTATTGCTGTCGCATCACACAAATGCCGCGATCACGGTCATTCTAAACAGAACCCGAGCAATGGTGAGAGTGAAATGGAGATCATTTAAAAGATGTTGTTTTTCATCAGGTGCCAGCTTTTCTTGAATCGAATGATTCTCATTGATTTGGGGTTTTGAACTGAAATACCCATCTTGAAGACCTTTTGATGCTCTTCACGACCCTGCCCATCATTAGACATAAGCCCCATTAGCTTCTGAAGCTACACTGCCTGCGAAAAATGGTGGGGGGTGCAGGTATTTTGAGGAGAGTATTCCAGTCACCATGGCATTGATGACGTCATAATAATGTCAATCAAATCATGACATTCCATAAACCATGCGGCGATCAAGCCAAGAAAAAATAAATTTGTCGAGGCGCTCATTTCTGGCGTTCGTGAGCACGATCTCTGTATATAACGGCCGTCATTTGGCTCTCGATGGGTGTTGCTCAAAGTACGATGACGTAATCAAACCATGACGCATTGAGGAGCATCTTTACTAAACAGATTACTAAACAGTGCTGTCAGAAGCAGTCTTCTCCACACAAAATGCATACCAATAGTTAATAAGTGAATTTGTTCCGTCATGCATGATGCTGACACCACTACGCTCAAATGTGAGTCTAACTGAGCCATAAGCTAAGGCACGTTTCGCAAAAAGTCTTTTAATATACTTGGGATATTTTACCAGCAGGAAAACTTCGTGTCAATTTCCGATATGTACGGCTTAAGGTTTTGCGTGATGTGGAAGGTCAATTAATCACCTTGAACAAAAAACGAGTGGTAAGCAATACTGATTGCACTGATAGCAATACAGTAGCACACTGATTTTCATCCTGAGGCTTTATTTGTTCTAATTCAAAAGTTGATTGGAGGTCGTCGGGGGCCCTCGTAGGGCGAGGGTGTAACAATGGCCTCGTCGTGCGAAGTTTAAATACGTAACGGAATATCACCCTACCAATGGCTCATCTACTCGTGAATAACCAACCAGCGCAATCCTTTATACTGGTCTGTTGCGGTCCACCACTTCGACGGTCACCATAAGCATCCATTATATGTTTGGGCCGGAGAGATGATTAGTTGAGCAGCGGAACAATATGCGTTTACTAATGGGTTAAACAGCTATTTCTTCACTTTTGAGTATTGCTGTATTATGTAAATGTTAGAACACCCCACATATGAGTGGGGGACGCCCCACAGAGAGGACGTTCGAAAGGAATGGAATACCCTCGTGACGTCACGAAGTTCCTCACGACCGTTCAGAAGCATCCCGCGCGGAAAACACCAACGCACTTGCCTCGTGTGCCAGTATGGAGACAGCGCCACATACGACGCCAGTCTGCGTGCTGCGCCACATGTAAAGTGCCCCATGCACCCAAAACGTTACAAACAAACCCTGCTGAGACATGAATGTGTATTCATGTCTCAGTGAGGATCAGGACCTGAACATAATGGTAATAATCACTAAATATACCCCTTTTCAAATCTTCGACTGCACTTGTACACTCCTTCCTCCGCAATGACCGCCACGGTGATGAAAATCCACGGAACATGCTCCAGCAATTTCACGTCACTGCGCAGAATTTGGCAGAAAAATCCCCTTTTTGTGTTCACCAAACTGCCAAACGCCAAGCATCCTGCCAATTGGCGCGGAACCCACGCGCTCCGAACGCACTTCAAGACTTCCCTGCTGTAGGACGTCCTCCGGTGTGCCTGAAATGTCCCAGTTCCGCCGGTCTTGATGATCATGTGAAACGTTGGATTAGGGCACTGACGTAATGAGCTTGTGGTGTGGTCGTCAAGCGTCATTGGTGTGACATAGCCGGATCATCCGTCGCCCATATTCATGCAGCCACCAACTTGTTCGATTCACTTGCACGTTATCACCACATGCAATGCACACGGAAGTCGAAAGTGGAGGAAGTTTATACGTACATGTTTTATGAAGTATTTGAGTCCCGTAGCCCCACTCACCTTGTTTTTAGTTGTCGACCACTTGCAATAAGCGGTTTTGCATGGAATGTCCTTTGAGCATGTGCATGGTAAAACACCGTGCGCTGTACAGTTGCCCATTGGTTGTGGCCGCACTTCGAAGAAAGGGATGCGGTGAAAGCCATATATCGCTAAGGCTGGTATCGAATGGCACTGTGCATTATTTTTGGGCTAAAACACTAAAACTGCCACTTACGGGGCAGTGGCAGTCTGGATATTCAACGGATAACGAGGGAGATAGGATATGATGCAGAGGATGATGGCCGGGATAGGTAGGGCGATTCTTGCCTGCGAGAGGCTGCAATGTGAAGTGTGTGAAAAACTGGCACTGCATGGTGGAGATCGAACCGCCCAATCTATACTCTAGGTTTGTAACTGGGAGAGACCGGGATTATGTTTCTGGATCTCCTCAAAAGGTCAGTGACCCAGAAAACCTTCAGAAGCGATACCAGACCACAGAACATCCATCGAAAACATAAAATGGCTCCCAAGTCCACGAACACGTTCCGACAACATCTTTAAAATGTCCAGGATCTCAATATACTGTAAGGTTCAAGATCCCGCAAGGGGCTTCGACATTTCTATGTCACTTAATATTTTAGATTAAACAAATAACCACATCCTGGCACAATCTTTGGCATAATGCATGACTTGTCATGGGAGAACACAATTGGCGGAATGGAGGCGGTGACTATATCAACTTCCAGAGCCAAAGCATCTGCGAGATGTGTTGAAGATAGGTTGTAAACGTTGATGCACAAGCCATATCACCATAATGTGAATTTTTCATGGATAGACTGAAAAGAAATAATTTTCAGCCTGAGAAGCTGATTTTCTCAAGGAAAGTCAAACACCTGGAGTGAGAAGATCAGCTCCAAAATCTGAGGATACCCGTTATTTAAGTCAGCCCATGATTAGTTAAATTTCTTAGAAAAGTTGTTTTTAATGTCCTCGCTCAATTTCTGTCGCCCCGTTCTTGCTACAATTTGCACTGGTGTGAAAGATAATCTTTTTTTCAGTTGTGCGGATTAAAACATGCCATAAAAATTATTTACGTTCTTTCCCGTGGATCTTTGTGTGCGTGATACAACAAAATGCCAGCATTAACTGCGACCTGTATGCACTCTTCAAGGCAATTCAGTTATGTCGAAGTGGTTTCCCTTACGATCTGCACCACCCATGGCTACCGATTAGAAGGCCTTGGTGCCTGTCGCCTGTCGTGCCCCTCATCGCAGTGTCTTGATCCTTACCTAAACGGAGCGTTCCACAGTTATATAGGGGTTTGAACTGACATAACGATCTTAAAGACCTTTTTTGCTGTTCACAAGCCTGTCTTTCTCAAAACCTAAGCCCCACTAGTTTCTGAGCTATACGCTCGCGAAAATGATGGAAGGTATACCGGGGAGAACATTTCAAACTTCCCTTGGCATTTATGACGTCATGATGACGTCGATCAAATCTTGCTATTCCATAAGTCATGCGGCGATTGAGGCCAGGAAAATATAATTGTAGGGCGCGCATATCTGGCGTTCTTGAGCGCGATTTCCAGATACAACGGCTGTCAATTGGCTCTCAGTGCTGTGCAAGATACGATGACGTAATCAAGCCATGACGCATTGAGGAGCATGTTTACTGAAAGAAAGTCGCGCTGTATAGAGCGGTCTTTCCCACCTTACAAGCATACAAGTTATAAGTGAACGTATTTCACAATACCTCATGCTTGCTTAAATTTCTCCAAATGTGAAACATTCCCTTTACGCTACGCTCCCAAGTTTGTCAATCCCTCCACCTATTACATACCATACCAAACTTTCGCCAAAATGCATGTCTATTTTCTTGTGCTTTTTGGGGTCATTACGACAACACCCAAAGAGCTGTCAGAATGAGTAAAGGGGCAATCTCCATGAATCCGTCGGTTGGCAGCGCACCTGCAGTTTACATTCCTACGCAGCCACATCAACACACGCTTGCGAGGCGCGGGACCGTCATGGCGACAGCGGGAGACCATTCTGAAGTCACCGAAGTTGCATTGGGGCCGGCACAGCAGAATGGAGGTCGCTTCAGCACAAGCCACGTGCTGCTCTGCTTCATTTATTTCTGTAGAGCCAGTTTTCAGTCAAAGCCCCGCAGATCCCGGCTGATCCTGCTGGAGGGGCTGGAGATCGAGCATACCGCGCTTCATGAGAACAAACGAGCTCCCTGTTCAGATGGGCACGGTGACGATGACATCCCGCCCTCACGACACTGCCGTCTTGAAGGCGATGGTCAAATTGCTTGGATATACGAAATCACACATGGCATATACATCACACAAATTTCAGTGAAACGGACTGATCAGAAAGCACGTCTGAGCGAGCATTGGCCACGCGGCATGAAATCACATAGTCGCTGCATTTCGACAACCGTCTTCCTCGCGAGAGCTGCGTTCACAAAACAACGAGCACAATGCGCCTGCCGCGCGGAGCCCAGAGCATGGTGAGCGCCCGGCCCGCGCACTGCGCCGATTTAATGGCACGTGAAGGCCATGAGCTGACGTCGACGCGCTATTGATTTGTCATCAGCGCCGGCTGTCCATCCGCAGGTCTGACCGCAGGGCCGCACCAGCGCCGTTCCGCGGCGCATGCTCGGGCTCGCCGCCCATTAAAGCTCAATCAGGGTCTGGCTGCAGTGCGGTGCCTCGCAAGACCCGCGGAGGGCCTCTGACCTGCCGCACGCACAGCTCCCCGCGTGATTGGCACCAGGCCACAACCTACTCCACTATGCAAATGGCTTCGTGCGCGCGTTCAGTGGCGGTTCTGAATTGCGGATGATTTTGGGGCGTGTGTCAGGCGCTCATCCCGAGTCCAATTTGGGCTCGGCCTGGAATTATACAACGAATGCCGCTGTTAAATAACTGCTCTGCGAACGACAAGGGAGATCATTTCATCCAGTGTTGATCTTAACACACGCCGTCGAACGAGCCCCGCGCCAGAATGAATGAGCTTGGGGAAGCGCGGCCCGGGGCACTTGCTCCCTCCGTTATACCGAACAGTCCATGTTCGCATAGTGGAAGAATAATCCCGCGCGCGCAAAACGTCGGCGTTATGTCGCTGACAAAGAGATGATGTGTCGCTTTCACTTCACTTTGATTAATGTTTGCGCTTTGTGTGCCTTAATGCACCCAAAATCATCCATCAAATATTGCCAATATACGCGCAGTGTGTGTAGATTTCTGAATTGTTGGTCTCAAAGTATCTTAATCCAGGGAGACACGGTCCTGAACGATGTCGCCATGCTTCTGGCCAGCGTATCTCACGGATGAGGAACAGCAATGTGCCTTGCAGCCGGAGCGTGACTAAGTCAGGCACTGCTTCTCTGCGCGCGGTGCATTTGAAGTCGGAGAAGTCGGCCACAGCTTCCAACTACGCACGGTGTATCCCCACCAGGGCGATCGTCTACCCGTCACAGACGCACGATCATACTGAGTATCTGCCACCCTCGGCTGTCGTTCGCGGCATTTGGCTCCTGAGTCCTCAGCTTTCCGCTCCCTGACCAGGCCAGTGGCATGCACAGCGGCATGTTGCCGCACGCATGCGCCGGCCGGGTCCGCGTGGCGTATGCCCGGCCGCTCCGAGGGATACGCACGCAGCGCCAGGGAACGGTCGGACGCCGTTTTTGTGGCTCGTAAAGTAACCTGCGCTCCACTCGACCAGATTGACTCATCTGGCGCGGGGCTCGGAGAGGCAAAGACTCGTGTTTTGGCATCGTCTGAGCGCACGGGCAATACGTGGACCTGAACAGCGTTGTGAGCGCCTTTCAGCTCGAGTTGGGACACTTCGGACAGATCTGGCTCATATCTGGAAGCAGGGACACTCGTCAGCCACCGCCTCCGCCGGCTGTGTTGCCGAACGGGTCCAGTTTTGACGGAATATCCTCGAAGAATACATAATAAAATGATGGCATAATCGCAAGCAAGACCGTATATTTTCAGTCACCACCAGCGTGCGGCGACGTGCGGTACACCTTCATCGCGGAATGATCGATCTCCGTATAGATCGTCTGGCAGCCAATGAGCTTCCACATCAGCGCCTGCATCGCGTCGGGCCGCCGGGTCAGAGTGGCAGCTGACTGTCTGGCTGCTCATGCTCAGCCACACTGCGTCACTGTATTGGCGCCGGGCGATCGGGCCGGACTGGCAGCTCGCTGTGAGCTGTTGGCTGCTTAGTGCTCAGTCGCAGCGCGCTGGATCATGCCTCGGGAGACCTGGGCTTGTCAGCTCGAGACAACAACGCCCAACCGGCCAATAGCGGCGACTCATGCATGACAACGACGCTCCGAGGGCCGTTCTCATGAGCCGCGGCACGACGGCGACATCGACCCGGCGCCGGCCGACGGATTTGACGTCGGGAACCCGGCGTCGCGCGGCGGGATCTCGCGCCGGCCGACCAATTGTCGGCGCGACCTGGCTCCGCCCAAACCGCACACTGTGCTAATTCTAGCTCAAATATGGCCGAAATCTCAGCTATTGAACTGCCTGCTGCCTTTGCTGTGTTCTGCCGAGATGATCAGGTCGCGTGAAGCTGAAGTAATCCTCAGAAGTTACCTTAGCATCTTTGGTTTGTTGTGCATGTGTATGAAGCTGGAACTTTTTTAGTGGCACGTGACGTCTGTTTTGTCAAAGATAAACTGTTTTCTTGTCGTGTTTTCGTGCGTAAAAAAAAAACATTTCTTGACCAAAGTAGTTTGGTGTGAAAGGAAGCACCAAAGCGTGTTTTACCGATCATTGCTATCCAATCTGGCTCTAATGGGCTCCAAAGTCAGAATAATAAGTAATTTGAAAAGCATGCGTGACGCTCGAGATAGTAACAGAGCGTAATAGTTACTGCGATCAACAAAAAAGTGGGCACTAGCTGGCACGGGCACTGGTCATTGCCCATTTTTAGCTGTATTTACGGTACCTCCCAGTGTGTTAGAAACAATTCCCAGCGATCTATTTGGGGCAAAAATAGGTTTAAAAATCATAGCGATTTTGGTAACCCCCTGTCCCACCGGCCGACTGGCCGGGCACCGGACAGAGTGGCGGCTGGCCGGCCGCGCGACCCTGTTAAGTCACCACTGCTCTGACAAGACACCAAAAGTAATGCGTTTTGCGCTGTGCGCAGAGCGACAAGGGAGGAAATGAATGACCTGAATGCGCTGTCGGCTCGCATTGCGCGCACCGATACCTGCCAGCTTGCTCTCTCTACTCGATAATGGACGCCTGGATTCGTGTTTTGGAATGCGCCATTCACGTACCATACGAGGTGTCCGTCGTGGCCGGGGCAATGGCATGAAAGCGCAAAACGACCGTAAATAAACAGAAAAATGATACAACGGCGAATAAGAGCGGAGATAAGTTCGGCGGTTGATCCACCGAGATCGGGGGAAAGCGACAATTGAACGACGGCAACACGACATGCTGTGAATCGAGAGATGTCAGCGAGCTCAGTAACGTGACAGGTGTGGCCTCGAGGCTTCTCCATAGACTGGACGTTATCATGAATGCTCCGTCTTCATTCTCATCTTTCGACTCTCAGAAGTTTGCGTGCTATGCGCTGGAGGCTGCCTATTTGGTCGAAGCATCTATGGTGCGATATGCCATGGCCTGTATACCACCTGCTGGATCATAGAGCTAGCGTAATCGAGCCATGGTCACCGTCCATTGGCATGTGAGAAAGGGCACGCGGGCAAACATGAGCACGGCCTGTGGTATCGGCTTGGGCACGCCAGAAAGACATCCAGGTAGGTAGGGGCACAGCCGGAATGTTCTTGAGGGGCGGGGAACGGTGCTCGGTGAGAAGGGATCACGCCGACTTTCTGTCCCGAGCCATCTATGACGAAAAACGAAAAATCCGTGCCTAAGGCCCTCCCCGTAGCTACGCCCCTGTCGGCAGGACAGCACCGGCGCCCAGCTATGCGCTGTGACTGGGCGCGCCGATTCACCGCGGACGTCCGGGCCAGCGCCCAGCTGTGCGCGGTGACTGGGCGCGCCGATTCACCGCGGCCGTCCGGGTCAGCGCCCAGCTGTGCGCGGTGACTGGGCGCGCCGATTCACCGCGGCCGTCCGGGTCAGCGCCCAGCAGAGCGCTGTGCGCTGAACTGAACCGCACCAGACGGCGGCGCCTGACGCGGCACCACTTACGGTCGAGTGGGCGTGGTTACGGCGGGCAGTGCTCGCCGTAGATGTTTCGGCATGTGTAACAACAGGGAGGCTGCAAAGCGAATGTGGACGGCTGGAGTTAGGGTCGCGAGGGGCTGGATGCGTCGTTTACTGCTGGATACTTTTGCGCTTCCCCCACCGCCCTCACACTTTTGGTAATAGTGATTGCAACGTCTATGGCGCAGGTGACTGAGTCCAACGACCCAGCAGCGACCGGCGTGGCCGACGGCGCCATCGCCGTGGTCGTGACGACCTCAACCGACACCGTGGCGAGCCGCCGGCCGGCCTTAGCGGTCTGACTCAACGCCGCCGGGGAATGGGTCAGGATGGATGGCGACCGAGGCACGGTGGTCCCGTCGGCCGCCCACCCGCGGAGCGCGGCGCCGGCCGAGCGGACTGCCGCCGGGACCGACTGAACCCTGCCGGGGGAGGGGAGCGGACGGCGCGCGCAGCCCCGGCCGGCTCTGCCGGCGGGCGAGCGCGGTCGTCCTCAGAGACGTCGGCTCCGGCGGCCGGCGACGCCCACCAGCGGCGTCGTGCCGGCGTCTGACTCACTGCGCTGACAGCTGAATACTGCAGTCGTGCTGGTCACGGGCGTCAGGTGGCTGAGGCCTGGAGCTGTGCTCCGCTGGAGATGGGCGCCAGGCGTCGCTGCGACACCGAGCGGCAATGCCATGATTATCCGAGGTGCTCTAAACATCAGATGGTGTCTAGAGGGATGACGTCAGATCGCGTCTGAACGCTTCAAGGAACTCAAGACTGATGAGATCCTTCCATTCCCTCTTTCACTGTCCGCATATATGTTAGAATGCCGATGAGATTGTCTACCAAACCGGCGCACCATGAGCCGACCATACTCGATCCACAAATCCATACCCGATCTCGGATGTATACTGCTGGGATACAAAACTCCGGTTGAATCATGCGCGCTACTTAGACACAGACCAGGTCCCGTCTGGGCCCAGGCTGAATTGCGGTCGAATATCGGCTGGATCATGGCTGAAGCCCAACCGAGCCCTGGCTGGGGACTGTCAGCTGCGCCTGGCAGCCGAGCTCACGGACAGCTGCCGCCGGAAGGTCAGCAGACCGGCTGGCGACGGCCCGCCGCGCGCCGCCTCTCCGCCCGGACGGCAGCGCAGCTGAACTGCCGACGCCCCACCCCGTGTGAGGCGGGAGGAGTGCGGTCGGCGAGCCAGGGGTCGACCCGTGGCCAGCCGCGCCTCGACTGTCTGATGCCATCTGGTAGTTATGACATGCATTTCCTGTCAGTCACTCTCAAAATGGGATCAATCGGCTGCTAATGGGCATGTGCACGCAGCCGGTTGCGAGGCCTGTAACTGGTCACCATTCCTCAACCTCTGCCTTGCCCTTGTCCTTGCAGCTAGGTGTGGTGGAGAAGCGATGCATCTGGGTGATTAACTGGATGCAACTTTTTATTCTGACCTACGTAAATATAAAAAATGGCCATAAAGGGAGGCACACCAATTCCCACCACTGCTGCTTTCCCTCGCTTCCCCGTTTTTATCTTCTTTAAAGTGACCTGCTGTGCGCTAGCCAGTTTTCTGCCGCCCCACCTTCACCCAGACAGGGCTTTGCGTCACTGTTGGGCCGGCCACAGCGTCAGGCCAGCCCGGTCAATGCACACCAGCCATTGCGATGAAGGGGTCAGGTACCGGCACATAAGCAAGGACCGACCATGCAGCGACGTTGACTTGGCACTTAATGATGCTCACTGGGCTCTGCTTCGCTGGTAATCAGCACAAAAGAGTTGGCTGTTGGTCAAATGACAGCGAGATCTACAAAGGGCATCCGCATGGCAAATTTGCTCCTTTTGAAGGCAAGTGCTTTCAAGTAAAGTGCAACACGCATCATTGTTGAGCATCGTGTAAGCTCACTCAAGTAACGTTACGCTTGAAGCGAGTCGCTTCGCAGAGTCTATCTTAAAATGCAGTGCTTGTTTGCATCCGCCACTTTGATTGGAGAAAGCGATGTGGAAGGACTTACATCAACACGCATGCAACGTGATGCGTGCGCGTTGAAGTCACGTATGCATGGTCATTCCCGAAAGCGCAACGGCTCATTTATGCACGCTCAATACCGGCCGCAGAAGAACCTGTGATCACCGGCTCGATGCGCTAAGCATTAATCCATGCCACTTTGTTCGCAACATTATGATATACTACGCTATCTAGTGAGCTCGTGCTTACCCCAATGCACATGATGGACGCAGGCCACGAACCCGCCGCACTGCCTCGTACTGTGTGAGACGAGCCAGCGCCGCCGGGCGGCAGCGTGACATCACTCACCAGTCGGATGGCCATTTGTCCCCAAAGTTTTCCGTGCGAGGAGCCGCTATTGAACGCCTGACGAGCGGCAGACCGTGGCGCCGGACTGTGGGAGCAGACTGTAACACCAACCGAGGCGCCGGACTGTGGGAGCAGACTGTAACACCAACCGAGGCGCCGGACTGTGGGAGCAGACTGTAACACCAACCGAGGCGCCGGACTGTGGGAGCAGACTATAATACCAACCGGGGCGCCGGGCTGTGGGAGCAGACTGTAACACCGACCGAGGTGCCGGACTGTGGCACCAGACCGTAACACCAACCGAAGTACCGAACTGGGGCACCAGACCGTTGCACCAGGCCGTTGCATCCGGCCGGCGATGTCGACCCAGCCTCATCAGTATCCCTGCCGGCCATCCTTGCGCCATCCGCACCTGTTCCGCCTCAACAACATGTCACATTACATCCACTCATTCGACAAAAACGGCAACAGTACCGCTGCGACGACATTTGATGCAAATGCGCCTGCAAACCCATTAAGAGTGCCGTAGAGGGTGCACTGGACGTGCTGCTAGCTGCTGGTCTCGGTGATGCGTCCGATGTCCGGCAGCCTTATGTTGTTTTGGCTCAGCTTGCCTGTCGGCACCAGAGGCCGTCGGGAATCTTGTTTCTGCATCTCATACAGTGACCCTTAAATAACTCACTTTCCGCTCGCGTTGATTGGTTTCTCTCTAAATACACTTTTGATATGCGTCGGTGGTAGTCAAAGGATGTGTACGCCTCTGTTGAGTTCGCGGGAGCACAATCGATGCGTCAACACCAGGCAGAGGGGCGCGGAGTGCTTTGTCGCGTTCGAATCTTACATCTCAAGCTTCATCCTACCGCACAAAGAGTCTGATTCTAGGAAGCTAACGCCAAATGCTTCATGAGTTCTGAGGTACAAGCAGCTAGTTTCCCGACGTCCACGCCTTTCTTCTCCAAGTATTAAAACCAAGGCACAGACATGTTTGCTTTTAGCGATAAAAGTGTCTTTAACGCTCGCGACGCTCAGTGTGCAGGCTTCGACGCCATATTGTTGCCTTCAACTCACTATCGCCCCGCAAGGCTAATGGAGTCGCTGCAGCTCAGGCCAAGCCGCGGCGTGAGGGCGTGCAAACAAAGCTGAACAAATCGACTTAAATCGGCTGAAAGCGCTTACCGTGCCCCGCCGGCTTTGCGGCAGGTTAGAACAATAGCCTGCAGCAGTCCATAGAGCCCGGCCGGCTTGACATCGCGCCCCACTCTGCCAGAATACACTATCGGGCCAACAGAAAAGCAAGTAGTTTGGCTGCTGCGTCGACACCGCGTCTTACATCTTCAGCAGCACCCTGCTACCATCCACTTGCTCATCGTCACAGCTCACTGAGAAGACAGATATTCAAAGAACACAAATTCGAGACTCTTGGATGCATACTGTACATAGCATGTGCAAATTGCATAGCACTTTGTTGCCGAACTTCGGTCGTTATGCTTGCTTGACGATAGCTCTTACGATTCAGCTGCAGCTGGCATGGCCCAACTCTTTTGATTCGCTGCTTCCATTAGGGCACGACTTCTGTCGGTCATGTTTTGTAGGCTGTCCAGAGACAAAGCTGCGCATTTTGCCTTGATTGGTCCAGTCATGGGGCCCGGACGGGGAAAATTAAATCTGACCAATGTGGCGTGTGACAAAAATCATATTAACTGATCGTGTGCATACGGTGCAAATGGAAAAGTAGGTTGCGAAAACCGCGTGAGAACTAAACACACGACCCAGCTTATTAAAAAACCTTAGATGTCGGGTGGGATGGTTACCAAGAACTGCAACCGGCAAATGACATGTGGCCAGCGTGATTTCAGCAATGCAAGGACAACAAGCCATCTTCTGCTCTAGCATGCCTGCAGTGACCTAGCTTTGTCTGCTATGTGCCTGAAGTCAGGTTCACACAATTGGAGTAAGACTGGTCAGATAAGCCAAAGTAACTTCAACAAGTTACCTTGCCAAATGGAAACAGATTTCAAAAAAAAAAAAACTGTGGACATCGCAATGTGCTCGTAATTTGCGACTTTTGGGTGCCTTGGGTCAAACATTAAGGGACCAGGACAAGCAAGGGTTGGGGGAGTACTAAATGCTGACACTATAAGACCAAAGCCCTTTGCATCCAAGAGTGTCAAGTATGTAGCGTGTTCAGCCGCTGGCGCTGGTGCGGCGCCATCCGGAGCTGCCTGGAGGTGGCTGGAGCGGGCGCGTCCGTGCAGGGAAGCAGCGCGGTGCCAGGCGCCGGGCGGCATCGACAGCCGGGTCGACCCGGGCGCCGCCCGGCCCCAGGCGCCAGTCAAGACCGTTCAAAAATCAGGCCAATCCGACACTAATTACTGCCTGAGGCTACCGCCGGTCACGTCGCTGAGTTAACAGGATTGTACGGCGGGCTGCGCTGACAGCTGGGCCGTCCCGGACGTCACGGAATGGCTACCGTGGCACGGTCGACCCGGGCTGATGGCGCCGCCGAACGAATGTCACGGGCCGCCACAGGCAACACAATTATCTGCCTTCGCTTAGCTTGTCTCCAAACATCGATTGGCTTACGAACTTGCTTGACGCTCGTGTAGCATGATTAGACTCGTCACGCGGCGGGGACGAGGTGGGGGCATTGGCCGACGAATTTGGCATGTGACAAGAGCACCAACCGGCTTATCATGTTCAAACTATGCTAAGGCGAAATGCATGTAAAAAGCACAACACAAAGAAACATGCAACTAAGCTTACAAACTCAATATTGCCATTTTTCAAAACAAAGGATTGTTTCACCTTTCAATATATCAAAGCAGGCATCAGATATGATGAGGCAAGCTCATTTATAACTATCGGTATACTTTTAACTGGAAAAGACTGTTCCTGACAGCACAATTCTCTTTTCACTGAACCTACTCCTCAATGCGTTATAGTCTGATTACGTCATCGCATATTGCACAAAATTGATTGAGAGCCAAATACTCGAAGCGCTCAGCCGTTAGCGAACGCCAGATATGAACGCCTTGACAATTACATTTTTATTGGCTTTGATCGCCGCGTGGCTTATAGACTAGCATGGTTTGTAACACGTTATTGTGACGTCATGGATGCCAACGTGACTTTGGAATACTCTCTCTGATATCCATTTTCCCATTTTCGAGGGTGAATAGCTCAGAAACTAGATGGTATTAGGTCTTCAAGAAGTTCAGTATTGTAAGCAGTACCGAAAGGTTTTCGGTACGGCTATTGCAGTTCAGAATCCCATGTAAATGTGGGACACTCCCTTTGGCTGTTCTCTCTCTCTCTCTCTCTCTCTCTCTCTCTCTCTCTCTCTCTCTCTCTCTCTCTCTCTCTCTCTCTCTCTCTCCTCTCTCTCTCCTCTCCTCTCTATTTCTCTCTCTCTCTCTCTCTCTCTCTCTCTCTCTCCTCTCCTCTCTCTCTCCCTCTCTCTCTCCTCTCTCTCTCCCTCTCCTCTCTCTCTCTCTCTCTCTCTCTCTCTCTCTATCTCTCTTTCTCTCTCTCCTCTCTCTTCTCTCTCTCTCTTGTGCCTTTACTTCCAGTTCCCCATCTCGCCATTCACTCGGCCAACTGGTCGCGCAGATATTTGAGCGTGTTATCTTTAGGCCAGACGGCATCAGGTTAATGACCGGTACAATGATGGACGCATGTGGCTTAACATGGCCTTACGTTATCGAAGCACACAAAACACGCGAAGCAATAGCTCATGTTTGTTGATCAAATGTGTCAGAGAGTATGTTCAATATACTAGATGAAATTGTGTTGTTGCGTTTTGGATAGCACATTTGTAAGAGTACCACCGGGACCCAATACGTGCTCTTAGATAAATTAAATGTATGCTTGATGCAGTAAGGCGTGTTGCCCTCTCGTCTACGATCAGCTATATTTGTAGTTTCCATTTGACAACATCAACAAACTTTTAGGTCGGTTTGAAAACGCTCTAACTTAAACGGTCCGTGGAAAACTTAGCCTACTTCAAAAACTCGCCGGCACGTCTGGCACGCAGCAGCAAACTCAATCAGGAAGCTATTAACTTAAAAAGGATAAATCCGGCCACCATGTGGTAGCTGCGGTGGTGGTAGTACGGGAAGACCTGGAGAACGTCCCGCGCTCTTCAAAATATAACTCCGGAGTGTGTGCTTTTTTGGCATGTATGAATGGTATTGCGTCAAAGATGTCGTCATGCCTCGGCTG
Organism: Pollicipes pollicipes; assembly: GCF_011947565.3. NCBI lineage: Eukaryota > Metazoa > Arthropoda > Thecostraca > Pollicipedomorpha > Pollicipedidae > Pollicipes > Pollicipes pollicipes. The sequence goes on from NW_023596136.1 coordinate 44,526,095, forward strand.
CTCGGTAAAGGGTCGGCGCACATTCTCAGTTTTGGTGATGACCACTGAAGCCAGCAGGTCGAGGACGGGGGCGAGGTGACGCGGGAAGTCGCCATCTCGTCCGACAATTGTTCGCGGATCTCCAGCTTGTCCAGGTACGTCAAGGTCCCCAGATGCCGTTACATATCACGCCATCAGCCCAGTCTCTTTTGTCCGCCACGACATGTGAGGATCTTCAACAATTGCGTCAAGCCAGTACAAATGAAGACATATCTGTCATTGACGGGCAGGACACCAAACGCCGATTGCTTTGCTATCGTTTTCGCTACATATCACCTTGCGCACATGGACCTCGTCTCTTCCTGCGCACTGTTTCCACATATTTCTACGTATCTCACCCCTTGTTTTCATGTTGTTTTTTTCACTGTGCAATTGCGTTGTGGAACGGTGGCTGGCCATTCTTCCCCCTTAAAGAATGCACCAATGGAAGTCAGGAACAAATTGTATTTAAACTCTCATTGTAACGTTATTTACTCTATTCCGTGCAATTTATATATGCATACATATATATATATATATATACATATATATATATATACATATATATGTATGCATAGAGCACTACCTTTAATCAGCATCTTTTCGCAAACCAAAGGCGAACTCCCGACTCCCGACTCTATAGTGTCGGAAAATCACGAGTGCATGGTCTTGCTTGCTTATATTAGCTTAAGACTCATGCCAAAGCACTGTTCGAGCTACTCATTAAGACGGCCATCTTGAGACCCGTCCGGTCACCATCCTTGACCTTCTCTGCCCTTCCAGCTACCGACATATGTGCTGTCGTGCCAGCTCAGTTGGACTTTTAGTCATAGGTTCTTCCTGGCATTGTACAAGATGATAGAATTTCCATGGCCTCCCTACGAAAAATTATATATGCACGTTTTTCCTGGTCTGTTCTTGCCATGCCACGGGTTCCTGTGTACATCTGTCTTTTTGTACCTCAGACCACCTCCCGTGAACGATAAACGGGACCTAGTCCCGGCTACAATATCGGACTCCCTTACTTAAATAAAAATTATGTCATTTGCACTCAACTGTAAGTTGTTAAAAATGCCACATTTTCACATGGACTTCAAATGGGAAGTTGTTTCATGGCAAAGAAACCTTTTGTGTATGAAAAGCTTTTTTAAATATTTGACATTCATAACTCACATTAATGTGCACAATATCTGGGGTCAAATCGGGTTTTGGGGTAGGGTAGGTTAATGCTATCGGCTAAGACCCAACAGATTAAAAAAATGCAAACAATCGTTGAGCGCGGCCCATCAGTGCGGACCTCAGCCGACAGCACGCTGTTGGTGGCCACGGACTTCGCTTATGGCAATCCCGGACACCTTCGTTGCGTAGGGGCATAATGCGCAAATATACGAGCACATCTAAAGCAGTCTCAAAGAATCGAGCTTTGACATCCTTTTAATAAAAAGCCATGCCAAACGGCGGAGAAGGAGCCGCGATCTCGCCGGCCAGTCTCCTCCTCGCCAGCGCCCAGCCCGTCCGCTCGACCGCGTGCATCCTCTCGCTCCATCCGGCGGGGCCGCTCGCGCCCGCGGCCGCGCCGCCGCAGATGACTGATAGCTCTCACCGTGATGGCCCGGAAACGCAATACCTACGGCCAACAAAGCCCTCTTTGTCGGCCATTGATTGACGCGGCTCAAACACGCCGTGCCGTTCCGGGAGGACGGGTGGGCACTGCCGGCGCGCGGGGCGCGTGGGGTGCCGGCCGGCCCATCTGGCCACACAGCGCGGGCCAAACGGCGGCGGAGCGACGGCAGAACGGCGGCAAAGTGGCGGTAGAGTGGTGGTAGAGCGGCGGCACAGCGGCCGTGGAGGGATGTTCGAATGGAGACAGAGCAGCGTTCGAGAGATAGCAGAGGCCGCGGATTAGCGACCAGGCAGTGGCGAATACATGGTGGACGTTCGGGGCCAAGCCCTCCCCCTTCCCTTGGATGCGATGGATCCCTGATGTCAAAGGCCCAGTAATTTTTTACGGCTTAGGCTGCCCGTGGGACTTCTAAACCATGAAAACAGACCCTTGAGACATTCAAATGGGACCCGGACACCAGAAAATTGGCCAGCTTCTCGGCGACGTCCGGGTTACGCTACTACAGAGTCGCCTTTGCAGTCGGCATTAGGCCCGCCCGCCGGATCTTGTTTGCTTCTAACATTTAACCGGACCTGATTAACTCTCGGTGTTACGAAACTGTCCCCGATTCGCCAGCGCCGTCACCAGTATTTCTGTTCCCGTGAGCACCGCTGGCGTTCGGCGCGCAGGAGAGGACCGTCTGGACCCGCCACCAGACGCTGGTGGCTCACGGCGCCGGCCGGAGTGGCAAGCCGCGGTCCTGTTAGATAAGGCACCGCGTCACGCCCGGTGCTGGACCGCGTCCCGTCCGGACCGCCACCCGGCACTGATGGTCCGGGCGCCGGCTGGAGCAGCAAGTCGCGGCCTGTCAGGTACGGCACCGGGTCACATCCGGCACGGTACCGCGTCCCGTCTGGACCGCCACCAGACGCCGGTGATCGCGGCGCCGGCCGGAGCGGCAGCCGTCACCACGGTGGCTGCTGGTCCGTCCCGACCGGTGTCATGCGGTGTCGTGTTGGCGGGCTGGCATGACCCCGACGGGTATGGATGTCTGAGCTGAGCACCATGGTATGTCGGCTGGCGCTGCCCTCCGTTACATCAGCGCGCCGGTGCAACGTTGAAGGAGCTGTTGCACACACCTCAGCGGGCACAACTCTGATGGCGAGAGAGCAATATGGACCATGGTGGCTGGCTTTGTGAGGTTTGCTGCCAGCGGAAGCTGAGTGACATGCTGAACAACCATCAAGAGTTGTGACTGACAGCAGGCCCGAGGGAGAGTCGGATATCCGGGCAGCAAGAGCGCCAATGATTGAACGCGAGTGACATTCTATAAAACGATACGATGCGACCATTGTGGCCTCCAGAAATAGGTTATGGCGGACCGTTCAATAGCGACCGTCGCCATGCTGGCATTACAATTCAGGCTAAGGCGCCGATCGGTTTAGATACAGCCTGCAACGACGCAAGTGCCGCAGCTGGGGAGAAAAGACGAATCAAGGAGGAACTAGCGCTTCTCCCCTCTCCTAGTTCACCATACGTGCCGCAGCAGTAGTGTTACGTCGTGGACACTAAGCCCAGCCAGTTCGTCAGTCATAAAGCACACCTCCACTGGCCGTGGAATGCGGCGGTCACCTGAGCGCAACGCGACCGCAGAGGCGACCCGAGGTCGCTCACCCTGCGGGCGCCGCGGGCCTGAGCCCGGCCGTGTCGCCGCCTCCGAGCCGGCTCGGTCAGTGACGCGGCGGCCCGGGTGCTCGCCGCGGGTCTGCGCCCACGCGAGCAAGGTGCCGGCCCGCTGCCGCCCTGCGGAGACGCACTCGGCCCCCCGAGCTGGGCGCCGGCTCTCCCGCACGACTGCGCCCTCTTTAATCGCCGACATTAATGCTGTTAGTTTAGGTCTTTTACACTTGCATACGCAATGCGGGCCCTGATTTGAATTTTAAAGGTTCTAAAAACCTCATTAATGTGCGGGAGGCGCGCCGTCTTGAGACCGTAGCGTTGGTGGTAAGCCAAAGAACCTGCAGGAAACTACCGTGAGCAGAGGCTGAAGGAATAATTGGTCGCAGCGCTTAATTTTAGGTTATTTTTTAGGTTTATTTTTGAGTGCCTCAGGCGGCATGCACCCGCATAGAAATCCGCCCGTTGCTCTTATATCATCAAAACAGCTTTTTGCTGGGTAGGCACCGGTGGTAAATGATGTCAAGGCCATTGAAGGGGAGCAAACATGTTGTAGCCGCGTTGTCCAACTGAGTACGCCACGCGCTTCACTCAGTATCTTGCGATTGGGACGGCCTGTTGTTGCTCTCACTGATAGCGTTCGTCAATATTTATTATCAAAATGACAGCACGGTGTGAAACAAATAAGAAGATAACTGGCAAGGTGTTCTCTTACACCAAAGATCCTGACTTGTGATTCCCGTGCCCATAAACGTATTTGACCCTTTCAGTTCCGGCTACATCCATTTTCGTTGCGCACAGGGACCATGGCTCGCCTCAATGAACCCACAAATCCTATTGGACGAGCTTGGCTTTCCGTCAGTGGTCCAGCCCATCTACGCCGTGAAACGACCAGCCTAGACTGCAAGACTTATTTCGCCCACCGCGTTTGCTCGCCGCCGGCCGGTGACAGCCATCTCACCGGGTGATGGTCACGTGACAGCTGGCCAGCTGGCCTGGGGTCGGCAGACGGCGGCCGCATGGCAACGGGAAACCCGACACTTAACCACGCGCGAGCGCAGCATCGCGCCACTTGGATCTTTGGGGGACCTTGGTCCTTCGATCGCTGTGGCCAATGGCATGCGCTGTCTCAGGACATCCGAGCGTCCACGACGTTTTCAATGCTTGAACATCTTGATTTGGTCGGGTCTGTTCGTTATGTCCGTGTCTGTCCGTAGGGTCTACTGGCTTTTCTGCACATATTTATATGTTCCGTTATGCCCTACGGATCCCTTTTTCATCTACAAAACTGCGACTTCCGTGGATCTATGAGACGTTTGGTAGTTCCTTTAATGATGGAAAGATGCTTGTCGTCGCTAACGGCTTCTACGAATCATAAATGAGGCACACAAGGAAACGCAAGCATGGAGAATTATGTGACTGTTTCGTTGGCCCTGTCCCGTACTCTGGATGCGGTCATCGCGTGACCAATGAGTTCAAAGGTCTTCCGTGGGAACTTCACAGGCGGGGGTTCGCTGATGCAGTGCTTCCATGCTAATTCTCAACTGACGTTGCACGTGTTCGGTTGAGCACAGGGACGCATGATGCCAGTTGTGGACCGCGCTCAGTATGCTGCTGGACGTGAATTGTGTGCTTCACTTTGAATTAACGTGGTGCGTGGAAAATACTTTGATTGAAATGGTTAGCAATCAGTTTAGAAGCCTTGCATATTTTGATAGACAAAGTTAATTCGTTTGCGATGAGTTTAACGACTCTGGCATTGGTGGCTAGTGTCGCGAGAGCGCAACTTTTTTGGTTAGATCGAGAACGCAGCTTGTTTGGGTAGATGCTGGCTACAACAGACAGGAATGCGTGCCGGTGTCGTTTCCATAACCCAGGTTCTCTCGCTTCCGGTCACAGCGTCTTGTATTCTGTTTTTTTTTGGGGGGGGGGGAATGGTCAAATTGGCTGTTTTCCGCTTTGGGTTGGACAATACTAATATCCGTTCATGATTTCTATGCGGCATCTTCACCTTTATCATATAGCTGGTTTCACGTCTGCGCTGCTCTGTTTGCTGAGCTTTCATAAATATTCGCAAAACAATTTTCACAAATCGGGTAGGTCCGTGGTTTGCGCGCGATGACGCTACCTGGTCTGCACGCACCAGTTTGCTCTTTTACAAACACGAGTGACATTTGTCTTCTGCATCATTACTGATAATTTTTGCATCGCTGTGCATCACTTTTGGATCGCATCGCAGCGCCATCTAAATCTTAGCTCTGTTTCAGGCTGCGTTTTTCAGCTCCTCCGCAATTAAAAACAGCTTTCATTGGCGTTGTCATGCCAGCTAATGGTACTCGCAATGCAATGTTAAAGCAACAGGCTACCTAATCAAATAATTTTGAAACAAATACATAGTGTTTACAGAGTAGTGTTTACGACATAGTGATTACAGAGTTGTGCTTCGTGTAACTAAAAACGTGTGAATCTGCAACCAGTGATTATAAAGATTCAACATTTTAAAATGTGCGCCATACGGGCCGAGTTATGCCGCTTACGTTGAGAAGATGAGATTATGGTCATGAGATAATGAGATAATAGATTTATGAGATATGAGATTATGAGATAATGAGTTAATTTTGGGTTTAGAGCATTTCACAGACTGAATTTTTAGGATCCGGTTCTGCCCGAATCGGCTAGTGTAGATCCAATTCATCCGGCAATGCTCTTTTTCCAGTTTTTTTTCCAGTTTGTCTTGCTCAGTCTGATCCGGTCCTACTTACAAGGAAAGTTGGTCAAAGCAATGCGAACCGATCTGCTACTACAAGTGACACTTTTAAAGACGAATAACCGCAAGTTTTATTCCTTTGAGTATCATAAATTTCAGTCATTCACCAATTTTCACAGGAAAAAGGAATGCATCCAGTTGATATAAATTAGTGGGTGCGAAGGCACTCAACACAGCTTGTTGCATGTTGAAAATAGAATGTCCCTGAACATCAGAACAAACAAGGCGCATAGTATCATTAATCATTCACAACTTATTTTGGCTTTCATTTCACCTGTACCGTCACATCAGAGTAAAAATGCATGTCGGGCATAACGTCGTTACCTTACATTTTTCATAAAGATGAAATAAATGTCGGGCATAGCCTCACCACCTTACATCCTCAAACTCCAGGTTAGCAGCAACTCATATTTACACGTGGCACTAGAGCTCTGGCGTTACCTAGGTAACAAGCGCGGGACGAAACCTATTTAGTACGCCTTCTAAATAAATAAAACGGCCATCGACCATCTCGGCTCATATATGATAATGCATTTGTGTCGTAACACTCCCGGACACCCCAACAGAAGACTGAGACCATTATGTGCAGCTAAGTTGATGACCGCTTCAAAATTGTAATCCACGGGCGCGTTTGTCCACTAGTAGGTGCCTGGTTATCGTCCAGGAAAATCACACAGCTGCATCGCTTCTTAACCCCGTTGCTAAAATGCCAGATACTACTAGATTCCCTTTTGCTCTCATTGAACGAAATACGAAACTGCTCTAACTGGCCAAATTACCTTTTTCCTCTACGTAGCGAACAATTTTTAAGTTGTTCTCGGACCCTTTGTATGAACGAGCTCCTGCCATAGCTTGCAAGCATCTCTTAGCTTAGCTGCCATAGCTTGCAGCATCATCATCATCTCTTTACGCTTCTTATCGTCTAAAGAATGGCCAAAAACCATTTCAACCTTCGATGCACTCTGTGGCTTATGCTCTCCCCTCGCGCGCCAGATCAAGACAGTAAAATAAAAGCATGCAAATTAACCGACTAACCATGGTCACCATGGTTGCCGTTTTATGACTGTGGTAGCTGACTTTTGAGGACTGTTTTCTCTTCAGTTGAGCTAAAGTTGTTTTATGAAAGATAGAAAAAGGAACATGTCGAATACTTCCAACCCGTCTGTCCGTCCCCAGTATACATGCAAAAGAGCAAAACATTTCATGCAACGAACAACTCGTCCAATTTCACAGCCTGCGCGGAACATAACGTGGTTACATCATGTGATGTAGCATAAGCACGGCATGCACATTCTACCACAGACCAGTTATATCTGCAGCCGTGCACGATTTGCGACGGGAAGAAGATCATATGTGCACCGTACCATGTCATCGTCTCCTGCTGTTTACTTTTGATCTGCCGAGCAAACTACACGGAAACACGGGGAGGCCGGGCAAATATTAGACCGCGTATACACGTTTAGAACTAATATTGACGCTAGCCACTTGATACACATGACGAATGATTGAAGGTGAGATGAATTAGACGCATACAATGCTCGATGTTTTCTACCACCCTGCACGCTGCCGGTTTAGATATTTAACTTTGATGCCATTCATATTGCTGGGTAGGGGGAATCAGTTTCTGTCGCCTCTGCAGTGTTTACCTGGGCCGTAAAACATATATCCCTGTAAAAGGGTTTGTTTCAGAACCCATTGCGAAATGGCGCTGCATCGCACTGAATACGCAATCACATACGCAGCTTGCATGTCTCCAAATGCCTCCTCTTCTATCGCACATTTTCAAGCTTGCTTTATCAACGAAGCATGTCCACTGCGTCACTGGAGAGCTCCGGTCTTCGTCGAATCCATGCTCCCCGAGAGTCCCAGCTGTACCGTTGGGCCGGGCCTAGCCGTCTCCGTCCCACAGTTTGCATTAAATGCAAAGTCTCCTGTGCCCTCTGCTCCGCAGCCAAGGCTACGCAGTGAGCAGCGGTATGGAAAACAGGCTTGGAAAGGTTACCGAAAGGTTATGCAAATGGCGGATCTTGGACTCAGCTCAGTGCACGAAAGGGAACTGCGCAGGCAGCGGTGCCCAACCGGCATTTCGGCCTGCATGCCCGTCTTGGTAACTCAGCGTCCGTCCTGGTAGCTCGGTGCGTTATAGGGCCTACCCTGTGATCCACTCGACTGTGACGAAATGGGTTGGAGTTGCTTCTCTCGACACTCGCTGTTTGCTACCACTGACTGGGGCTGCCGGCAGCCGATGTGTAACAGTGTGCCAGCCACCGTCCATTAGCTGCACATAAACACCCCGTCGGTCGCTCAGCCCCGTGTCATTTTTCTCGGCCGGGCGACACGCGATAACTACTTGCGTGATAGATAAGTCTACTCTTGATGATCTCGCCATTCAAAGGCGTTCTCGCGAGTCGTGCAACTACAAATGTGGTACAAATATACTGATACAAATACTGATATATAAATGCAAATATGGATGTACTGATGCAAACAAAAATCTGACGCAAGAGTTGGCTGCTGGGGCGTTGAAAATGAATTTTAAAAGCACGTTTCTAACCACATCACGGATGGTATGCATTGCTTTTAGCTTCCGACGGAACAGACGACAGGTCTAACTTATCTAATTTCCAGACGCGTGGGCTTGTACGGAGATAAATCATTCTTGTAGCTGCACAAAACCCGCTAGGTCAGGCAGACGCAACACGCACCGCCCGGTCTAGAGGGACAACGCCCGACCGGCCGCCCAACAATGCGGTTATGTGCAGCTAATTGATGGACAGCGGCAGGCAGGGGACCGAAGTTTCACTAGCTCAGATTGACTATTGACATACTTTTTAAGTAGAAAAGACTGCTGTAGGCAGCACAGTTCTGTGCTCAGTAGATACGTCCCTCGATGCGTCATGGTTTGATTACAGCGTCGTACATTGCAAAACATTGGTTGGGAGCCAATTGGTCTGGAAATCGTGCTTGCGAACGCCAGATATGAACGCCGCGATGATTCTACTTTTCTTGGCCGTGATCGCCGCATTGCTTACAAAATGACAAAATCTGAATGGCGCTCTTATGACGTCATGAATGCCAAGGTGACTTCCAAACACTCGCCGAAATACTCCCGCTTATTTTTTCGCAAGCGTGTAGCTCAGAAGCTGAAGGAGCTTAGGTCTCAAGAAGGTCAGGGTTGTACACAGCACTGAAAGGCCTTCAAGATGGCTGTTTTAGTTAAAAAATAAACATCTAAGCACGCGCTCGGGGTCAAATTGACTCCCCGAAGGTCTTCCAAAATGAATAGCAAATCGCTCGGTACCAAGCATTTAGATGTACTTTGTAATGTTACTGACCTATGGCAGGTTAAAGTCAGGCCATGGATTCTGCCAAGTCAAGTTCAAGGGAATCGTTCAATGTTGTGCAACAGCTAAGTGTTGAACGCAGGCATGTATCTTTGAGACACTTTCTTTGGAAAGAAAAAACATTGGATCAATAAATTCCATCGACCTAAGGTCAGTTTTAAAGATCGGATCGAGGTCAAAACAAATAGATTTTAATACTCTAGGGCTTGCTTGTGGGGTAGTTTCTGGTGCTCATCTCAATTGTTTTGTTAACAGAAACCGCAATATTTATTCTCTATGGAATTATCAAAGATCATAATAGGTCACTGAACTAAAATAGCCCCACGTCAACATTTTGTTTTTAGGGAACATAGTACCTATCGTAATCTTTGTCTCTTATTCAAACTGAAACTCAAAACAGTCCTGTATAATTTTGGTTATCATGACTTTGCAAAGGTCAAACAAGAACACCGACCTCAAATGAGCATATGACTTTTTGCTTAGAACAGGTAGCTAGGTTCTGAGAGTACTTTGAAGACCATCCTCGAAATTGGTTTTGTTTGACCTTATTTGATCCAAAGGTAATAAACAATGAACATCAAACCGCTACCTAAGTAAGTTCGCATACAGGCCAACACACCCTTTAAATTTGGTACCTCTAGCTCTCTTAGTTCCTGAGATCTTAGGGTGGTCAAATTACCGCTCCTCCCCCCCCCCCCGCTACCCGAGCAAAGGGTATCTAGCCGGCCACCCGGGCGCGTGTTAATGTGGAACACTCTCTTTAATGTTGATAAGAGGACAGTTTCAGAGGTGGAAGCGGATGAATGAAGGACCCGGTGATCTTAGAGGACGGCACTGACTGTGACGAGCATTGAGTTACGTCATACGCGTCTGGATGAGCGCAGTCAGGGAGCCTCATTACTTGATATGATTTGGTGATATTTTATTGGGGGGGGGGGGGCAAGCCACCGGATGTCTCTATCACTGGCCCTTTAACAATGAAGATGAATAATATAATGACGTGATGATTTATGCATGTTTGTGGTGTCTATTGCAGTGTCCACGGTACCACTGTTCCAGCTTGACACGAACCCACGATGAGATGCAAGGACCTCGTTTCCGCAAGGACGATGGCATTGGTCCTTTGAAGCTGACCTTCCGACCTGCCGCTGGCGCAGCTACAGTCGCAGTGATGACCGGGCCGCGCCGGGGCCCCAAAGCCACAGCATTTTTGATTAGCTGGCGTTGGCAGCCGGGCGGCTTAGCCATCTTGAAGACCTTTCCGTGCTGTCCACAACTCTGGCCTTCTTACCGCCTAAGCCCGTCTAGTTTCTGAGCTGCACGTTTGCGAAAATGTGCGAGAGTCTGTCGGCGAGAGTGCTTCAAGGTCACAGTGGCATTCATGACGTCATACTAACACCATTGAAACACTACCATTCCATAAGCCATGCGGTGATCAAGACCAAGGAGGATATAATTATCGAGTCGTTCATATCTGGAGTTCATGAGCGCGATTTCTAGATATAATGGCAGCCAATTCGCTCTCAATCATTGTCGTGCAAGGTACGCTGACGTTATGAAACCATAACGCATTGAGAAGCATGTCCACTAAACAGAGAATACCGTTGTCCAGAGTAGTCTTTTGCACTTAAAAGTACATCAGTAGTTCTAAGTGCACTCGTTTCTTCATATGTGATGCTTGCTTCCATGTATTCAAATATGAAACATTCGCTTTAAATTGGTTTTGTTTTAAATCGTCATAAAAGGAAAATTATAGACAATCTTATCACTCTTTGCAGGGATGCATATCTTTGGAAATGGCGTGTTTTCTTCCTGTCGTGCACGCAAAGTGAATTTACCTTTCTTAAAGTGCATTTGTATTTACCTTATACCTATGGTACGAGATATCAGCTTCATGCACCTATTTCATTCATACTGAAAACGTGGTCCTTTAAATGCATGCATCCTGTTATGCACATTGACTGCCTGCCCCTGCATGCTTCACAACGCCCGCCATTTCCAGAGCACGCTGCCGTCGACACATCTTCTGGACTCAACAGAGCAGGGTTCTGTTTAAGCCGAGATCAGACAAGCCCTGATCGGATGCGATGTAGTATCAGATGAAACGGTCTGACACACGGGAACCAGTGTATGGGCCGGGCCCACCACAGCCAGCAAAGAGCCCGTCTTCCCTCTCGCCACCACATGCAGGCTAATCCCAACAGTCACAGCGTAACGGCAGACACCGGTCAGGACCAGCAGAGCTGTCCATTTTACCGGAGCCAGCGCAGCAGCCGGTTACATCAAAGCCAGCGTGGCGGCCGGCGTTACTAGGCCGACGTGGCCGACGCTCCAACGGCGCGATCGCAGCCCTCAGCCTCACGCCAGCCGGCAATACGTCAGACCCCACCTAACACTCCGCGGTCCTTGTTGCCTGGGTGGTGGGTGGCCTTGTCAAAATCAGTAAAGTGGCACAACCCTCAGAATTTTGTCTTGCAGAGAGCCCACTTTAGCCGTCACAGTGCCCAGTCCGTAGAATAATCATATTGTGGTTATTTACAATGCCAAAAATGAAAAGTATGACACCCTCATGTGGGGTCAAGGGCGTGCCGGCGTAATTGTTCTAAATGGTTCTCGCGGGTAATTTGTTGGCCTTTTTAGCAGTTTTATGTTTTACGCAGCCTCGTTGTGACCCTTGAAAGACGTCGTTTTTGACTCCACCTGAACGTTTTTGGGGCATTATAAAGCGATCCAATAACTGCTTCATGACGGGTCAAAACTAGCTTTCGAAAAGCCCCCGGACAACGGGATGGCACGGCCCCCATGCAGAGCAATAGCAACTGATAGGCAAAGGTAGCAATAACTGTTTAAATATGCTGTCTCATGGATGATGCCAGGGCCCAGTTAAAGGACTGGGGGATTTGAGCTAGTCGAATTCCGGGTAACATAAAAACCATATCTCTGTACTTTGCTGCACTTAACTGTCACGCCGACAGTTGCACAAATCTCTCATTTTACGGTTTGCTTTTAGTAAGAGCCATTGATCTTCGTAAGAACAAAACTTGGACACCGGGCTGCAGAATGAGTTCAAGTTCAATCTTGAGGTAACAGAATTTCTGAACCGGCTGCTTGTTCCTGCGAGGCCTTTATGTAACAAGCCATCTACGAACATGCGTGTCTGACTGTATCTCTATATATGTTTACTTGTCGTCTTTTGCTTGCCAACCCGTGCGCAGGCTAGAGGAAGTAAGAGCCTAAAATCTACACGGCACGCATAAACGAGCGTGAGGAGTGCGCATGCGTGCTGACGACTTCTTACAGGGATTGATGAGACCTTTTGTTGGTTGGACGGTCCGTTTTTAAGGCCATAGGGTTCATAGGTTTTATAAGGTTCCATGGGTAGTACCAGTCGTGCACGTGGTGAGACAAATTAAGCGGTGGCAAAGCCGCCAAAATGATATTCACCTCGTCGCCCGAGCGATCATGAATTTTGGGATCCCCATTTGTGGGGGACGCCGACTTACACGAATGACGTCAGATGTGGGACCGCAGGCCGAGGACGACCGTGGGGATCATATTTGTAGATAGCTTACTCAGCAATAGAGACACTATCGCAGATGTCTCAGCACGGAGCAATGGACAGAGCGTAACTGGTGGATCAGGCTAAAGCTGTGCCGTATCGAAACATTGCAAAAACATTGCATCAGCAAACATTGCAACAGCATTGCAACAGAAAAAATTGCAACGGAAGAAAGATAGTCAGAAATGCAGCGTTGGAGGTAGATGTGGCAATTTTGTACCTCGGTGTTTGCGCTGTCTTACCGGCCGGTCAGGTCACAGCCCCAGGCGCTGCGCTCGGTTTCGGAGATGGGCCGTAGGCCGCGCAAGTCTGCAGCACGTGAGCCTTTACAGTGGCGACTGGAGCAGTTGATTCGGCTTCCACAGCAGAGACAACGTGGCTGGCTTCGAATCTTCGGCATGCACGAGAAGGCACTGTGATAACCAACCCGAAAATCGAGCGCAGACCACGACTTAAACCTTTTACAGGTACATCTGCATGTCACATTATGCAATATCTGACTAGGTTCGTTGGTGAGGAATTCCATTGTTACCGGTTCACATTGCATGACTTTGAAAGTGCTCCGTTCAGCTATTAAGCACGCACCTCAAGCAAGTAGTGAGTTACAGGTTTGATTTTGCGGCGGCGGATTCGGCGGAGGAGGCATGGTTTTACCTCCATGAACTGCTAAAGACAAGTGCCAATATTACCAATTGACAGTCACTGGCTTCCTCTTCTTCGGTCTTCCTCTTCCCTGGTTCTCCCCCACGCCTTTCGCTCTCGTTTCATGTCTTTCTCTTTCTGTCTATCCCTGCTCCTTTCTTCATTTCTTTCTCTCCATCCCTCCGCCGAACTGGGCGCCTTGTTTGGCAGCCGATGGGGGATGCCGGGCACGTAGTCAGAATGGCCCAATAAGGCGGGTCCGGTCTACCTTCTATGCCTCGACTGTCGCGGTCAGCCCGATCACGGAGCCCATTCACGCAGGCGCGCATCTCGAAGGCTGACGCTGAAGATGCATAGATCCGCAGTGTTAAAGGAAGTTACGCGCTGTTTTCCTGGTCGGCGTGTCAAGAGTATGTCAGCGAAAGCATGTTGGCGGATCTGTTGATCTCTCTCCCAACAGGCCTGAAAATATGGCTGCCTCCACGGTGACCAGTCAGCAGTGACGAAAAAGGAAACGTGAGGGAGGGAGGGGGACAGGGGTAATGAGACAGATACAGAGGCGGAGACAAAGATAAAACAAAGCGGAACGGGGTAGCGACAGGGGCACGGACGGGGTGAGAGCGGACAGAGATGGACACGTCAGGAGCAGGGTGAAATGGCAACGACGGCGGAGATAGGCAGTGATAAATGTAACAATATATACGGAGCACATAGGTAGCAAATGCGAATCGAGGTTCATGGACCCTGGATTGCAAAACAATTCTCGTTTATGCAATCGTGCGAAGAATGCGTTTCAAACCTGGATGTCAGCAGTCCTAGAATACACAAACGTTATGCGTTTCTGAAAGACGGACCACGTGTGCTAAGCTAAGTGCGGATAACAGGAGGCAAGATAGTTTACGTGGACTGGCAAAAATAGGCCGGTATTGTATATCGTGGGTCAAAATCATTAATACTGCATGCCAGCGGTCTCGCTAAGCAGTGGGCACATGTGACTACGATCCCTAACTGCATTGACTTTCGTTTGGGGTTTCATCGTGGGATTCCATACTGTCGTGATTAATTACATTTGGCCTCTTCAAAGGCGACTGTTAATATTGTTTGCTTCGCTCCGTTCGTGTGACGCAGCCCATAATTAATATTTTCCTTTTAAAATACAGTATTTCATCTTCTTCTGATGGCAAGGATCAAAGCAAGTATAAAAGAGCATATCGTGGTAAGATATATAAGAGTACATCGTGGTGAGATATATAAGAGCATATCGTGGTGAGATAACCTGTTTCTTATCTTTTAATCAACACTAAACAATGGCATGTGGCAGTGAAATTGGCGACGCTGGAAATCAGAAGAGTTACCATCTACGCTTTAGTCCGCCGTTCAAAGCGTTCAAAGCTCGCGTGAACAAACACATTTAAATGCTTATGATCTTGGATAAATTCATAAAAAAGCAGGCTGGGTCGAGATAGGTAATGGTCCAGTGCATTGTGGAGCCGTACTGAAGCCACGTCCAGTGCGACTCCTTGAGCTCCAATACGACTCTAATGCGTTCCCGTTTGAGCGATTATTTTATTTTCAGGCGTCGGCTCACTTAGTATCGGAACCAGCCTTGAGCATACGGCCAAGTAAGGCTCTGGAAAAGAAGACCGGACACCGCACGAGCATAACATTTTCAGTCCTGCACCCAGCCACCGTGCATCCGCTGGCCGATTTACACGATTTACGCCATGCGCGACGCTGCCAAAGATAATCTGCGCTGGCGTCCAGGTGTGCTAACATAAGGTATTCAGAAAATATTCGGCAGCTGTCTGGCACGGAATGGCAGATGAGGTGGATCTGGCCGATGCCACGCCGTCGTTGAATGTGTGCTAGCTCTCATCTGCGACCTAAGCGAGTAACGTGGCGACGTAAGAAGCTTTAAGTTTAACCGTTTAACCGTTTTATTGGCTGCCGCCATAGCCTAGGACTAGCGCACGCGTGCTCCACACGCGCACGCTCCACACGCGTGTCTGATGTCTACATGAAAGTGGAAAGTAGCTTTCCATGGCCTAAAAGTGACCTCAGTCAGTGACTCTGGTCCAGGTCAGATTCGAATTGTTGCACGCAAACATTGCGACCCCTGCGTTTAATATTCCTGCATTAATTACATGCACGTTTTTGAAATGCTCTTTCATTGAATTAACAGTCCAAATGGGTAATCTTTAAAAAAAAATGTGATGCATGATGAATTGTCCGTCATCCACACTACTAGAAACAAGTTGCCTTCTTCATTTGTCCTTCGCGATCAGACAGAATGCAGATGAAAGTCTGCCGAAGAGACTAGTACGTATGCACTTGTGCAGAGAAGACCTGTACTTCCACATTTATGCACCGCTGTCTGGAAGCGTCTATAGTTGTCTTGCTGCTAGTTAAAGACCATTTGCAATGCCAGACCTGTGCTTGACAGGAGCAGCGATTATGTGAAGGCGAGGAACAGACCATGCAATTTCATTATAGCTCCAGTTGCATGTTGCAGGAATGGATACTGGCAAAGCTTCAACTCCATATGTTTCAGCATGAAATAATGACCGTACATCATAAGTCAATGGAAAATTAAACGGTCTTAAATGGGTGGGCGCCGGGCGGGCCGGTAATCTATTGAGCGGACAGTGGGCGTTTAGGCGCCGTATTCAGTGTGCAGTGGACGGCTGGGGGTATGTGTCACAGCTGGCAGGTGGGTCGGCGAGGAAAAGGTTCGCGCGGAAGGGCTCTAATGACCATGCCATCTTGCTCTATTCTCCTGCAATGATTCATTAATTAACCTAAGTAATACACATTGATAAGCTCACCCATTCAAAAAATGCCGCGCTACTTTGTGCTAATGGCAAAATCCAAGGCGCTAAGCGATGCACAATTAGGCAAGTAGAGCGTGAGGCAGCAGACGCTTATTCGGCTGCAATGATCTCGTGACATGCATGACACTTTGATGGTCTGGCCATATACCGATACAATGTGCAGCATCCCAAACTTCGGGTGATATGAGACTGATATGGTCTCGTGTAGACCGCATTGAACTTGTGTTTTACGCACCAACCTTTATCTGGACACGGGTATTTATTGTCACCTGCCGGAGTAATGCGATAGTTCAGGGCGCGTTAAAGCATAATCCAGTCAATTCATCGTAATGAGCTGATGCTAGATCGCTTTGAGTTTGTCCCGGAGTGAACATAGCCTGAGCCGTGGATGACAGGAGAACGACTGCATTAATTCGGTGGTGTATTGTAAGTTATAAAAAGTAAACTTGCGTTTCCTCTGGGATTTTTGTCTTGCGGGCACCACCTCTGATGCATAATGGATGGCGCCAGCACAGCGATTGGTGCTGCGCGCAGAGCTCGGGGCTCAGGCCTGACGAGGCCAGACGAGAAATGTCAGCAGGACATGTTGGATCGGTGCTAAATAGGGAGCCCTTACCAGTAGGCTTGCCTGACTGTTTTTATTTCTCTGGACACTGGCGCCACTCCTAAACGCTTACTGGGGCGGTCACTGATGCCTATTAACTTACACTGAGAAAGGGCCGAGGTCTGGCTGTGGAGCTGGCGAACACTACACACGCAGGGGAAGGGTGACGCCGTCGACAAGCAGTTATTGCCCCTCACCATCAATCCCCATAATGCTTGGAGGGCCGTCTCATTAATAACCTTGTCGGCAAAAAGTGCAGAATGGCGAACAGCGCACACCGAACGGGATGGCCCATAAACGCCCCACTCGCCGCATTATCGATCTCCTGGACAGAGGTGTGGGAGTGACCGGAGGAGAAAGGGGGTAGAGGTCTGAAGGAAAGGAGACACAACGAGAGACAGAGAGAAAGAGAGAGAGCGAGAGAGAAAGGGAGAGAGAGAGAGAGAGAGAGGATAAAGAGAGGAGAGAAGTAGAGAGGGAGAGAGAGGAAGAGAGAAAGAGGAGAGAAAGGGAGAGAGAGAGAGAAGAGAGAGATAGAGAGAGGAGAGAGAGAGGAGAGAGGAGAGAGAGAGAGAGGAGAGAGAGAGAGAGAGAGAGAGAGAGAGAGGGAGAGAGAGAGAGAGCGAGAGAGAGAGAGAGAGAGAGAGAGAGAGAGAGAGAGAGAGAGAAAGAGAGAGGGGGCGGTGGGTAATAAAGGACATGCAAGTGAATGTACACAAGTGAATATTCACATAGGGAATATTCAGAAAGAAAAATACGTGACAGTATTCCAAAATTACCACGAAATAATGGATATGAAATTAAATAAGAACTGAACAAATAGCTGTGACTTAAAAACTTGGGAAAACCTTAAGAGCGACAGAACGTGCATGCTTAAAGTAAAACGTAAAACGCAGGTAATGTCATGTAATCGGATTCACCGATTAGCGGACAAACCGAATTCACACAGATTGTTTAGTATAGACAGTCAAACGCAGAGCGCATGCGCCTTGATCCATCGCAATTTGATGCGCTGCATCGCGGAGCAAGCGCCATAAAATTTGGGGGCGCACGGGACGTAACTGCCCCTTATAATGTATAATGCTGATGAACATGCGCCGTCTCAGAGAGGGTCCGTTTTCCATACATTAAAAATGCAGTACGATTTACAATCGCGGTAATGTATGCCCATGATATTGATTGAAAACAACAATAACCGATTGTTTACTGTTGGTTTTAATCAGTACTTTGAGCATAAGGTTAGCATTATATTTTATTTGAGTGGTTCTTACCATGCTTTCAAGCGCCTTCAATCCATTTAACCAAAGAGACATAAGACATGTTCTCGCCGGTACAACTTCCAAACTTAAACACAAAAAGGTAACCAAGTAGGCGCCAACGTCTTTTGCCGGTGTCCCGGTCTTTTTGTGGTCCGGGTATTGTTGTTCTGTAACCCGTTAGGTCACGGAAACAACACAGCCTAGGTGTCCATTGGGTGCAAGACCCACTAATGGGCCTGCCATACTCAACAAGGGGTGGATACAGGGAAACACCGACGCAATGATCTTCGTCGAAGCTATTTAGCTGTGCTTGCCTTTTCTTTCTGGGTGAATTTGCGACCTCTAAGGTCAGGGTAAGCTGTTGAGGCGATGACTTATTTGTAAAACTGCACAATGCAGCTGATTGTTCTACAATCTCGATGTCATGCAATTTTAATTTTGACACTATATCAGTGGACAACAATTTATGCTTTATGTATTTCACATTCCTACCCACCACGCTACCTTGACCGTGATAAAGGGGATTCGGCGCAGTATGACGAATCGTGTTTCATGAGTTATTTTTTATTAAATCCATTGAAATAACCTTTCAAAATTGAAGCGAAATCACAGTGTAACAGTGTACTGCATTAATGACTACGACGAGTATTTGTTTATTCGTTTAGTGTCATGGATATCAGCAGACATTAATCTAGTCATGGATGCAGTCCAAGATGAATATTATCATTAACACAGTGAGCCACAAACGAACACCTAAATAATGAGCTCAAATATTTACATACGCCTTTTCCAGTGAGCGAAGAGCGTAGCGTGTTACATGAGAGCACAATGGCCCAGTACATAGTTTTGAACGATTGATGTCAAGGAGCTGATAACGGTGATAGATCTGGTCGTCGATGTAAAACAGTCTACCCAGCGATGAGAAACAAAACAGTGTTGCACAGCCGGGCAACACGAAAAAAACTTACATGACTAGTGACAAATTTGTTACGTGATACTGTCCAGACGGACAAAGTCCTATTGACACGCCTCGGAACATTGAGTTCATAGATGTTTATGACCTCCAGGACATCCAGTATTTTTGGAAAATTTGTAAAAGCATAGCATCGAAGTGAGCACACCGGGACCCGACCGAACACATGATAAAATAAACAGGAAGACTACCATAGGCCATTCTAGGTTTGACGGACACAATAGCCAACCACGTTCAAACTTATAATTCGCTCAAGACTTCTCAAGGTGGTTGCCGCTTCTCCCACCCATATTGCACAACCATACTCCAGTATAAACGCGAATGTGCACTGCGTGTGTAACCTGCATGGACCCGTGATTCAGGCAAACATCGACTGGGGTTTGGGGCAGTAGCACGCTCCCACAAGCAAACCTAGCATGTAGTTTGCCCTGACGACAGCTGCGTCAATGTGGGATCAAGTGAGCGTTATGTCTCGAATGACATCCAGGTCACGCTTTTCAGTGAGACGTTCCAGGTGAGAGCCATCTGGTGCATACGTGGCCCGCGCTGGTGAAGCGAGGCGGGAAACGTGGTGGCGTAGCATTTTTCAGGGGACAAGGTTGAGGTGTCATTTGTGAGACCATTTGGTGGGGCAATCCAAATCGGCCTGAAGGGTGGTGACGTCCGTGATGGATTTGATCCGATAAAACAGCTGAAAGGGAATGTTTCATTGCTGAAGATATTGGGGCAAGCATCAGATATGGTCAAAGAAGCTCACCTGCAGCTGTTGGTACACTTTTTAAGATGAAAACGCTGGTCCAGACAACACAATTCTCTGTGTAGTGAATGTGCCCGCCAATGCGGTATGGTTTTACTGCATCATCGTACCATGCACAACAGTAATTGAGAGCCACTATTCGGTTCAAACTTACGTTAGTTGTTAAGTGCATTAGCGAGCACATTATTCACATAGATAAGGCAGTAGTATTAGCCTTATTCCTCGGAAAGACCAGGTGAATGGAGATATAGTTGGTTTGATATTTCGGCAACATGCCTTCATCGGAACAATAGCAGAAGTGAATTCCTGGTTTTCCCCGAAGCATAAGGCTAATACTACTGCCTTAACTGAGAGCCAATTGACGGCAGTTATATCGGGAAATCGCGGTCACAAGCGTCAGATGTAATCGCCTCGACAATTACACTTCCTTGGTCTTGATCACTGCATGGTTATGGAATGACAGGATTTGAATGACGTTATTATGACGTCATAAATGCCAAGCTGACTGAAGCACTCTCCCCGACATGCCTTTCCCCATTTTCACGAGCTTGTAGCTCGAAAGCAAGAGGGGCTTAGGTCTTAAGAAGGCCAGGATTGTGAAAAACACCACAAGGTCTTCATGATGGCTATTTCAGCTCAAACTACCATATAGATGTGGAACACCTCCTATAATGTCGGCGTGCAAGATGTAGTTGCATGAATTAAATGAAGAATGCTAACTGTAAAATAACTGGACAAGAGAGGTCCACATGTACTTACTACAGGAACTCCAAATAGACCCGGTGTCCGATTGGAGGGCTTCCATCTAGTCTAACTCGCTGGCGTTGAATATATATCATGAATATAATCTGTCTGTACACTCCCCTGAAAAGAGTCCGATCCATCCTAAAGGAAAAAGTTAAGCTTGAACATGCAGGAACGTTTATAAAGAATGTTGTGCTGGCTTCGTGGCAGGATAGTGGAAAGTGTGCACCGGGGATGTCAGACAACATCTTTTCCAGAGTTTTGGAGCTCAAGGGCAGTCATGAGACGCCTTGAAGTTGCCGGGGCTCTTTTTGTTCCCTCTCCCTTGTGTGGGTAGGAATCACGTTAGCCTTCTTCCACACCCGTGGAAATGCACCATGAGAGTTGGAGAGATTACGCCGGATTGCAACGGGCACAGGCAGACGATGAAGGCATTTAAATAAAATTCTTGAGATTTAATTGGAGTTAAAAATAGATTTAAATAAAATCCCTTGGTCGCACGCTTTGTGTATCCCGACAGAAGGGAGAAAATGACAATTTTGCAAGGGAGCAAATAAACGACGTGCGAATGTTGTACGGTGAATAACAGCGCTGAACCACTGCGTTCGAGCTCGGCCAGGCACGTAGTAAATTGGAAATCACTGGCGATCGCAGGGCAGCTCGGATGCTGCATGGAGGCACTTAAGTTGGAGATCATGGCCTTGTTTGGTATTGATGACTGAAGCTTGCATATGAACGCCGATGAGCGACGGAAGCCAAAAATGAATAATCGCTGAGTTAGTGCGACTGCAGCGACCACGACGCAACATATGCCTATTGGTACTCATCTCTGCTTTTTTATCTGACCCATCGTGTGCTTGACTCAAAAATTACGGTACAGTTGGCCATATAATATTTGTCAGAATGATGTTGATGTGATGAATCTTAAAAAAATCAATCATGCTCGTGTAGGTAGTACGCATCTCGTATAAAACAACATTTGTGCGCGTTTGAACTTGTTTTACCTCCGATGGCAGGACTTGTCACCCTGACATAGGATCGGGCTTGAAATCACTGAAAGCAAAATCGATTGTATGGATCGGTGCAAGGCCCGCTCACCCCCCTCCCGCCTCGCCTCGGGCGGGCCCTGCACGTCCCACTCTGGCTCAGTTATCACGTGGCGAGGCGCTCCTGAAATCAGCTGAGGTGGCAGCGGCACCGGTGCGGCGGGGTTCTCGGGCAGAGCAATAAACATAATCCCGCGAAAGCATCTCTACGTGCGTGTTTTTCGCCGCCGATCGGATGTCCCGTGTCCATTGAAGAGAATGTTTCACATTTGAATATAATAAGGCATGCATGAGACAAGTTGAAACTCACTTACAGCTACTAGTAAGGTTTTCAAGTGGAAAACACCGCTCTAGACAGGAACATTCTCATTTGAAGTTGTTCCACAATGCGTCACGGTTTGATTGCGTCACCGTACCTTGCACAACATTGATTGAGAGCCAGTTGACGGCAGCCATATCTGAAAATCGGACTCACAAACACCAGATATGAACGCCTCTACAGTTATATTTTGTCTTGGCCTTGATCGCCGCGTGGCTTATGGCATGACGGGGTTTGAGGGACGTTATTATGACGGCATGAATGCCAAGGTGACTTTGAAAACTCTCCCCATTTTCCCGGACATGTAGGTCAAAAACTGGAGGGGCTTAGGTCTTAAGAAGAGGGGATGTGAATGACAGCGAGAGGTCTTCAAATGGTTATTTTCGTTCAAAAACTCCATATAAACGTGGATCGCTCCCTTTAATCTTGACTGAGCGGCTGGCGGCATGCGTTTCTTTTGACATGGTGGCCCATTTCTGAAAATAGAGGCAGCCATCACGGCCGTTCCGGCGCCATGATGACGTAGACTGCCTTCTCCCGTGGATTTGGTCAACAGCAGGCGGCGCCTTGTTGTTGCTGGCATATCGGCTGAGGCGTCTGGCGGGTCTGCATTCATCTCACAGGCCCCGCTAAACCTAATAGCCGTGTTTGGTTCTGCGGGAGCTCCTGGTCGCTACCGGATTGCTTGCCATCCCATGCCCCCACCGGGAAACTCCACCGATTCTGGACAGGTGGCGCACAAAACGAAAAACATTGAAATGCATGCCTAGACATTCATTATCATTAGTTTTCATCAGATACAAAAGTTATCGTGCTTCGAATCTTTAGCAGGATGTGCTACTTATTACGGACTTGCTTGATTCAGCATTGATTCAAATGATTTAAGCGACAATGATTCAGTCAAATCAGAGTTAAAATCATAGATAATACGGTAGTATTAGCCTCATTCCTAGGAAAAACCAGGACAATGGATTTTTAGTTAGGTTAGCATTTCGGCAGCATAGCTTCCTCGAAACAATAGCAGACGTGATGTCATATTAAAAACAGCATTAAAATTGATTTAAATAAAAACGGTTACGGCGTCGTACGATACGTCAAAGTTGTCATGCGTAGCCGAGCGCCCTAAAGTTTGTAGGCCGTCACGCAGCTGACGCGAACGCAGGAAATTTCCACGAAACCCGCTTCAGCTCTCCAAACTTTCAGGCTGGTAAATCTTTTGAAGCGGCTCCAACCACGGTGCAAACTTAAGGCACGGGCACAATGCACACAGTTACAACTTGACAAATGGGCTGTGCATGGCGACGTAGCAACAAAGACCAAACAGAGATCGGCTCCTCTGTTTGGCGCCACCGATCGACGCACAGACGGCGGAGGCGCTCCTGGCGGGATGGTCGCCGTGTGGACGCTGTCCGCTGTGCTCTGCAGTGGCGCTGTGCTCGTTAGCGCCTCGTACGTGCGCCGTCCAGATGGGTTCTCTGCCGCGCCGTCTTCGACGTCCGTGACGTCTTCTCTCGTGAGCTGCGCCGCCTCCTGCGACCGCGAGCCCACCTGTCACGGCTTCACTCGCCAGGCGAACGCCTCGTGCGAGCTCTTCTCCGACACGTGCGTCACCCAGTCGCCGCACGGGGGGTAGCAGCGCGGTCAGCTACAGCCCACATCCATGGCCCGAGTTTCCGCCATGTCAGCCCGGCTGGCTGCTCTTCCGCGAGAGCTGCTACCTGCGCCGCTCGGCGAACCCGCCGGTGGATTGGGAGGCGGCCGGGGCCGCGTGTCGCGCGCTCAGTCCCTGCTCTGATCTGGTCTCGCTCAACGACGAGCAGGAGGGAGCCTTTCTGCAGCACCACACGTCCAGACCAGACAAAATCGAGTACATCGGACTGAAGTACCAGAATGGCAAGTTTATCAACGTGGACAACACCTCACCGTCCTACCAACCGCCAACAGTCAGCGATTACGGCCAGGGTTGTCTCAACGTGCGAGGCGCGCACAACAAACATGACTACCGCATGCGTCTTTGCTCGGACGCTTTACCGGCATACATCTGCGAGTCGCCGCTCAACTGCCGCACGGGCTCACCATGTCCTCACGGTTGGCTCGGCTTGGACAACTACTGCTACCTCTACGTCTCCACCCGGCTCAACTGGCAGGCGGCAGACCAGCACTGCGCGGCGTTTCAGGAGGGAGCACGGCTCGCTGTCATCCCCAGCATGAACACCTGGCTCATCCTGCGCAGCCACTTCTCGCAGGCCACGTCTATCTACGTCGGTATTTCCGACGCGGCTTCTGAGGGCTCCTGGCAAGCGGTGGACGGCTCCAGTTGGTCTCTGACTTGGTATCCCCATGAGCCAAACGGCGGTGAGGTCGAGAACTGCGTCGAACTCTTCTCAGACGGTGCAAACGACTTGCCATGCTCGGATGCGCTCTATTTCATGTGCCGCCTACCCACTACACTGTGCTGAGGGTTTTATCGTTGTGCAGCCTAACACTACAATCGGTGGACATTCCGTTCATGTTGCATATTGTAGGTAGGTTCCACAAATTCCCAGCAGCGTTGCATCGGTGAAGTTTCAGTGTCGGGGAATGTCCCTATCTCCTCCCCTCAGCGGCCGCACTCCCATGAAAAACTTACGACAGTTTTTTTGTAGATGTGTATATGCGCATAGGAAAATTATGTTTAATAGGTGTCATATATATTTTTGTCACGAGCTAAATGAAAGCAAATGAAATATTGACGTTACTTCGTATTAATAAACTTGAGTGACACTGTCCGGAGTTTTCTTTAGTTCTAAAAAAATCGCACGCATAACAGGCGCACAGCACTCACTGAACCACGTCAGTTGCATGGAGACCAGACCATGCACAACGCGGCAGTGACAGATTGAAGATATCGCCGTGGTTTAAAATCTTTGGCCACTGCAAAACGCATCATATAACGCAAAATTTATGTCTCTAAAAATTCAGTCAACGGTACGACGAATCGATCGCGTGTTACCAGCGAAGATCGAACGAGGATTTTATACATAACAGTGGAGCAGCACCCCCATCCCACGTAAAATACTGCACCAGACCATGAGCAATACATCATTGAGTTCACTGATCAGTGCTTTCATAAAGACGCCGACAACACAATGTATTCTTTAAACATTGGACTGGCGCACGCTTATCGTTATCAGAAGGGTCCACATTGGTGATAAATCATATCAAGCTGCATTAAGTCGTACTTATAACGGTTTACGACCGCATTAAAGCCTAATCGAACAGCAAGTTCAAAGTAAGACACCTTAGTAAGCCTCCGAGTTCGTCGCCTCAAACGAAGTAGGTCGCACAAATGGCATTCATCGTACAGTTACCCTGCAGATGGACGCAAAATGACCAGGCAGTCAAGCCGCCCCTGAACCCAAATAGCATTATCGAGTCAGGATGCAGTAGAGCTCTCCATTGTATGCCAGCTGGCAGCATGTCATTCTCCTGGTCACATGAGTCACGTGCCTTGATAGTAACACTTCAAGAAACATTGCAGTCAAGTCACTGAGGAGGCATACTCGCCTGCCAACAGGAGTTATCAATTTCGTCATGTCATGCGACATCGGTGATATTGATTTGATATTGGTTACGACAACATGTCTGGGCAGCCTGCTTTGTCACTGCTTGCCGGCAGTGCTGAGTGTTGGTACGCTCTGTGCTGGGCAGCAGATAGAGGAGCCTCGGTGTTAATGCATTGCTGCATTTAAAGATTAAGCCCTAATGTGCATCCCCTAGCTTCTGCACGCGCCCCAGGATCTTGTCCGTCATGCGCCCGTCCCAGAGCAGCTACTTCCTCACCGGATCATCGCAGGTCGGCGCACTCGGCTGTGCGCCTCCAACAAGGAAGAACATCGCAAGCATCTGGTGGTACAGTACGCAACAGGCTCGTAGCACCAGCACGACAAAAAAGCACTTCAATTCCCAGTCGAGCACTTAAAGCGGTGAGTTTTCAGCATCCGGTCCGGCCCAATTCGGCTAGTTTAGACCACTCCGCCCCGCAATCCGCTTTTTTACAAACCCCAAATCCATCAAGCCGGGTCACGTGAGTATCTTAAATTTCAGAACTTTGTTGACTTCTATTTAATGAAATGTACACCAAGTTGATATAACCCAGTGAGTGTTAAGATGCTGAGCACAGCTTGTTGCCCTAGTTAAGAATGCAGTTTTGCTTGAAAATCAGAGCAAACATGGCCCATATATATGTATATATATATATATGTATATATATATATATATGCCTGTATATACCTAATATCAACCTTATTTTCGCCGATAATTTACTATTAGTACCGCATGAAAACGGCGGTGCTAATTCACAATTTCTAAAAGGCGCCAAAATCACTTCCCGTTTCAATAACCAAGGGGTATGAGCGCATTACCTAATATTTTGCAACTCCAGGCTAGGTGCAGCATACCTAAACGTGTCGCTACATAGTTTCAGCGCCACCCAATTCGCGAGCGCAGAACCACATCTATTACGTCGTCTAAACAGCGGGAACGCCCATCTCACCTCAGATATACTTCAGGTGTGTATCCATTCTAGGGCACCTCATATAATGAAGCAGCCTCACCTGCGACTATTAATTCCTGCTAGTTTACTGGCTGAGCTAGCATTATAATCCACGTGTGAACTGTTCACTGCCTGCGGTACCTGCTCTTGCATTCAGGGAAATGAAACAGCTGCGTTATTTTTGAATTATATCTCCGAAATGTTAAATGATACCACATCTCCCCTTCATCATACTGGAAAAATTCGGCTGTTTGAAAACAAGTGTTGAAAAGCTGTTTCAAGCTGCAGTCGTGCACCGCACAGCTGCCTGAACTCACATTCATGCAGTCAAATGCAAAATTGTCCGTGTATTTTGGTAACTGTACCTACCATTTTATTCATTTTTGTTTGTTTTCGACGCGCTTATAGAGTTGCCATGAATGCGTTATTAGAAGGCACAGCGTTTTAGTCAAAGTGTGTGACATCTTTCATGCACCATGAGTGCCTTAAACACGAATTAGAATCCTCCCATGTTCACAAAACGTGATGCGATAGTTAGGTGTGCGCTTGGCGCCCACCATCCGACATCCACCACGAGCGCTGCTGCTTAACAACTCATATACATGCCAGTCATTTTGCACACACTCTGGTGGTTGCACAAGCTGTTGCTAACCTTACAAAATTTGTGCTTGATGTATGAATATATGGGCTTGCGGTATGCGGTATTGATATCCGATATAACACTTGCATGAGTGATGCCACTATATTATGTCACTATGCCACTTACGGTATGAATGAATGGTTGGCTTGTTCACACACGTTAATTTGCTCTCTGTGTGAAGTGTGACGAGTCTTCTAAATCATTACAGAAAATCACAGATGCGCGAATGCATTGTTGGCATTCAAACTGTGCATATGTTATGCAAGTGGGAATAGAATAGATAGAAGGCAAATCAACAAGAACCCACCCCACGTCAAAGTATTTTGCTGGATGCAAGGAGCACCACAGTCGCTTTTGCTCAGAAAAATGCCTTTGATCCATGGTTGTAGATGGCAACATGTTCCCTACCTGAGATACATTAATTGAGGAGGGAAGTGGCTAAACAAATCATTGTGAGGATGTAACACCCTTCGTTCCAGCAGACAGCTAGGAAAGGATCAGTTGAATCAGCATACTTAATTTGAGGCTAGCGTAAAACTCATAAATTATGCGGGCTGACTGGGAAAGCAGAGCCTGTAATGTTGCTATGGAGTTGACCTTTCTAACAAATTCTGACAGGAGATTGTATTTCAGAACTCTATGGTGTGCTTTCTACCAACAAAACAGGCTCCTGCCCTGCTTTGAAACTCTGAAATGCGTTGGCACCCACAGGGCTTAAATGGGGTTGCTGACGAGATTAGGAGCAATGATAGCTATGTTATGATGAGATAAGGTACAAGACCCTTAGATAACTTGGCTAACATGGAAGGAACGGGAGCTCTTGTTTGCCAAAACAGCATGTCTGAGTGTCACTCATTCATATCAAGTTGCCAACGTGATATTTTTTGTCAGAAAAATTTGCTTGTAAAATACGTCGCTCAGTTATGTTCTGCCTTTTTGTACTTTCCTTAGAATTGAAAGTACTTTACTTTATTTGTTGGAGCATTCGCTTCTGTGTTGATGTCTTCGTTGAACACTTGAGGGACTAGTTGGTGACAATTGTCATT
The DNA here is from genome assembly GCF_011947565.3 of Pollicipes pollicipes. Classification (NCBI taxonomy): domain Eukaryota; kingdom Metazoa; phylum Arthropoda; class Thecostraca; order Pollicipedomorpha; family Pollicipedidae; genus Pollicipes; species Pollicipes pollicipes. The sequence continues at coordinate 44,554,458 of NW_023596136.1, forward strand.
TGATTGTTTTTCGACCCTTTTCATTCGTGCGAGCTGGTGAATTTGAAAAGCCGTTTCGGTACAAATCCATAATTTGAAACAAATGTCTGGTCCTGTCCTATCTGGCACGCGGATTATTCTACAACCAGTGGATTTATCTAGCGCATGGAGTGCTCTAGTACCCAGCAAGACAAGCTCGCAGCGGGAGCTCCTTGTCTGGAACTCCAGCCTATCCGGACGATTTCCGACGCGACGGATGTTGCTGGCATCGCGCTCGAGAGGTCCATGAAGAAAGAAGAGGGAAGCATGAAGATACTAGACATTTGGGTTGTGTCGGCTTTCGTTGCAGCTTTACCAACTTGCAGATGAGTAGCAGTGAGCTGAGAGGAAGGTCTTGACGGGTCCCGGTGCGGAACCTTATCTGGGCATTGCTCAGGACAGCGAAGAGACGTTGCTAGTTGCCGGTCACGCAAGCACATTAATGGATGGGCACGTTAATGTTAATGAATGGAGGTTGTAAATCTCCAGCGTATGAACGATAGCAGTGCGCTGCTTGGACTCTGCAAATTGCTTCACGCAGGGGTATCACTTCCTTAAGTCTATTGGGAAAGCTAAGCTTATAAAGTTCACATATCCATCTTCCTAATTGTGATTCCTTCCTGGACTTTGGTCATTTGAATCGACATTCGCCACGTCAAACTTTCAAAAATAAGCATTTGGCGGATTCCAACTCGTTTTGATGCTGCGGAATGATTACCGTCTGAAGCCCATGTGAAGCTGCATTTTTGTAAAGAGCCTAGGATATGGCGTGTTTCAAAGGTACAAATCACGGGAAACGGACCGCCTCTGATCACCAACAATGGGTGTCGTTTGTCCTTTATCAATGGGGACCCGAGGCTCAGAAAGACGGTTTTATTCAGCGCAGTGAGATCTGACACGTGCCGACAACATGTTACATAAAATCGCAAGTGCTACCAGGATGCAGCTATATGCAAGAATGTAACTGGACCGTGCGGCCGTCTTAACGAACATGCAGATGATTGGAATGGCATGTAAGGTAGTGGCTGATGACTGTAGGCCATCAGACTGAACGTTTGAAAATGCAGTGTGGCCAACGCTTTTAAGCGTATTGGAGGTTGTGCAAGTCGGAAGGTCATTATTGGTGTTTGGACGTTACGAGATGGGAGGTTTCTTGTTGAAAATTATTAACCTGCATTACACCCTGAGCTTTTGCTAAAACTACGTTAACAATAGAACATGCCGGATGTTGAGAAAACCTGGCGTTTGAAAAATGTGCTCATCGTCGAATTTCTTCGGAAAATCTGTCAACATCATCACCGCACTATTCATTTCGCTGTAAAGCATACCGCTCAAGACATGATGATTGTTTTTCTCGATACCATTGTTGTGGTACAGCCAGGTGCAAGATTAACCATCGAGCGGCCCTCTAAACCGCCCCATTCCGGAATGAAAGATGGCGCGTCCAGATTGTTCAGTTGGTTAGAGCGCCTTCCTGCCGATTCACCCACTTATGGTGGGGTGGGTTCGGGTCGCTTCAGGCGTTTGCTATATGTCCCTAGCTGGGATAGCCTGCGGCCGGTGGCAGCGGCCGCGATGACGGCCAGATGATGTCAGAGAGCAGGCGGGCCGCGCCGAGCATTGCGGCACGTTCAGCTGTCACCGTAAAATCTCGCCGTGGAGCCGGCATTTTGCGATCGGTTGGTGGGGTCAGGGCTTACGCAACAATCACTCTTTAGCGTGGGCATTCACCTCAGAAGAAATTCATTTAAAAGACCAAATTTTTTTTAAAAATCTACCGCCCACACCATGAGGCATCACCATTGCTGCACACCCAGGCTACTAAGGAAGTAGTTCTTATATGACAAATGTGGGGATCGGTGTGTGTGTGTGTGTGTGTGTGTGTGTGTGTGTGTGTGTGTGTGTGTGTGTGTGTGTGTGTGTGTGTGTGTGTGTGTGTGTGTGTGGTGTGTGTGTGTGTGTGTGTGTGTGTGTGTGTGTGTGTGTGTGTGTGTGTGTGTGTGTGTGTGTGGTGTGTGTGTGTGTGTGTGTGTGTCTTATGATCCCCAGTGGTGTGGACGCAAGTGGAGAAAATAATTCTTCTTTTCCGCGTGCGCGCGGTTGTTGAAAACAGTGGGCGTGGTCTCCCCATTGTGCCGTAAATCTCGGTTTAGCAATACAACGGTGACAGGTTTGCAACGGAATCTTAGAATGATAAAAACCTGCTCTTTTACATGAAACTACCGTAATAGACATAGTAACCCAGATAAAAGTTAATCCCGCTTTACTGAACAGTGACAGGTGATCTTCTCACGCCATCAAGATTGTGGGGTATTTGAGTGACCAATGGCAAAACGTGATCAAAAATAATTGCAGTCTCAGTGATGTCACATTGGTCAAGTCTGTGACTCTACAAAAAGATGCTTTAAACACGAGAAAAAAATGCTGTCAGCACCACATCCTAGCGCGAAATCGCTACCGCTCTGACGTCCTTTTGGGCGACCCTGGAGTGACTTCACTGGATTGACCGAGACGAGGAGTGACTCCAGCACGATTGGGTGACAGGGGTGAAAAAGTTTCTGATTTACTGGACATGGTAGGTAGCGAGAACTGAAACTTTTGCGAGCCTATTGGTGACAAAACTGCAAAAATGAGAACGAATTTGTACAGGCCGAAACATATTACAACAGACCATCCCAGCTACCTGAAACTCAAAGTTTAGTATTGGTCGGATCTCATACTGCTTGTAGCGTGAGAATGTGTAGAGCACATGTCGAAACGTTAACGTTTCGACATTTGATTTCACAAAACCTGGTAGATGCGGACAGTAATGCCTGGCAGATGCTGACAGTAAAACCTGGCAGATGCTGCCAGGCGTCGCTGTCGTCACGAAACAATTCCATGACGCCATCAAAAGGTGACGTAAAGAGGTGCATTTTTACCAACTTTTAAATTGTGCCGTTTAGGGTGGTTTTTGAACTTTGAAAGCTTATAACTAGTTACAAGTAAGTTTTCACATCATTCCTGCTGCTCATCTCAATATTTTCAAATGTGGAACATTCCCTTTAATGTCTTGCAAGGTGCCATGACGTATTCAAACCACGACAAATTGAGGAATATATTTATTAAACAGAGAAATGTATCGTCTAGAGCAATCCTTTCCACTAACGAAGTATACCAATAGTTTTATGTGAGCGTATTTCATTGTATCTGATGCTTGCTTCAACATCTTCGAACGTGAAGCATTCCGTTTCATGTACAGTGTCGCCCTGCTGCCCGTGCAGCCCGTTCAATATCTTGCAGCGTTCCTAAACCAACATCGCTTCTCGTAAAACCGGAAAGCCAGGCACGAGTTTGTGGCGTAAAAATGCGTGCAATAGATGCTTCAGAGGCTTCCGAAAATTGTGCTGCGATCGCACGACATGCTGAAGAAATATCTCCAGACCACCTTAGGGGACAACGCCCGCCCTACCGGAGCAGGTAAGATTATTGATAAATGTTAGATTTATAAATTATCATTTATTTTCATCGACGTAACCATGAGCTGAATTGCTTCCGGTATAACGTGCGTGATGCATTTTTTTAGGGCTGGTAACTGCTGTATTAACGAGTTTTCGTTTGGTGCGAGGTCTTGGCCCAACCGTAGTCGGTGCAAGTGGTTGTAACTCCAATTCTAAGTTTCTAGTGTAATTAACCAGCCTTTATGGAAACATAATAAATTCATATGTCTTGACGAAGGATTGAATGTGATGCGTCCACGTCTCTCAATTTTATTCATTCACTGATGAGAAACAGTGATGAGCCTTGGTGAGCCAGGCTTTCATCTAGTTTAACATTTGGTCGCGTGTTACCGCGACTTTGGCGTGGCAAGATCAACAGAGTTGCACCTGGTATCACCAAAGCCCTGATCGGGTCGTCGGGATGATGACCTGGTCCAAAGATGCCACTTCGGTGACCTGGCAGTCAGCTGTTTCGTTCCCACGGCAAAAACTGTTATCACCCAGTCCCCGGAGAAGAGTCAGGTTGTGAATTTGTGATACAAGGCATGCTCCAGCCTCTGCGATTCAGCAGAATGGATAAGCATCTCGCCAGAAGGGCAGTCTGTAGCAACTGATCTTGAGTCCGCGGTGAGGCGGGTCTCGTGTGTACGCTTGAGGTCGGAGACCATTAGACTGTGCATAACCTCCAGCTCTTTCAAATAACAATCAGCTCGGCACGTGACCCTCTGAGGTTTTTAGAAGACACCTCTCCGGGATATTATGTAATCGCGCCCAGGCTTTCGGTATCCTCTCATGTAATCGCGCCCAGGCTTTCGGTATCCTCTCATGTAATCGCGCCCAGGCTTTCGGTATCCTCTCATGTAATCGCGCCTAAGCTTTCAGCATCCTCTGGGGCATTTATTGGGCGTGCTTTGCCATGGGAACGTGTCCCTGGCAATTTCGCTTTCTGAGTATGTACTGTCTTTTTAGGAACACTGCGCGACGATCCACGGCGTGCGTGAGCGCCGGCAAGCGATGATGCCGCGGAATGCGCGCGGCGTGCCCACACCGCAACATTAACGGTTCCCTAGTCATAAATACGTGTAAAAATATGGCTGTTTAAATTACATGTCGCTTCAGGACATGATCTCAAACATAACAGCATGTTAAGTTCATAGAGTTAGATTTTCAGCAAAAATGAGGTTTTGACCTGGACTAGTAGGGTCAATTATTCACCAAGCACCATGCAACTTATTGCAAATCACAAGATATTGTCGAGGCCCATTCACCCTTTTGTGGGGCCCTTTCTGAATTTGGAAACGGCGTGAAGGGCTCGCATCTACCTCCCCCTTCCCCCTAAGTCCTCGTTATGAAAACAACGGCCAACCAGAGCAAGGGTTAGGCGCCCCTCAGCCCGACGCCGGTGCTTCCCAGCCGTCGGACACGCTGCTTCTTCTGTACCGGACACGTGGACTCTTCTGTGCCGAAAACACGACGGCCCTAGTGCTGGACGGCTGCCCTTGTGACCGCACGCGGCCTCTCCGTGCCGGACTCACGGCCGCTCCACTGCCGGACGCGTGGCTTGTCCCGTGCCGTGTGGCCGCTCCTGTCGGACACGCGGGCCTTCCTAGCCGCCCCTGTACCGGGCATTGCACAGTCCCAGTGTTTGAAATATGAAATAATTTGTAAAAAGTAGCACCGCGCTGCGGCAGACAGCGCAGCGCCACTGCTATGACATCTTGCCGCCGCACGCTCTGTTAAGATACAGAGCATTGTAGTGGCACAGTGCGTGTTAATGAAACAATTGTCACACCTTGTTTTTTTTAAGAACTTGTATTATGTGATCACAAGTTCCTAGGTCTACAGCTGGAGTATACGATATGATTCGAGTGAATATGCCCATGGCAGGAAAGCGATTGAATGGAAGCGGCGCGGAAATCGGAATGGTTGGAAATGTTACGAGAGGTCGTCACATGACGAAATAGTTGTAGCCCCCTAAATCCGAAATAATCGGCCTAACTCCCTAAGCACGGCTTGTTATGCGAACATTGAGTCACCATCCAGACAACCCAGGCTAGGAGATAAGTTATCTAGTGTTGGATTTCTGGTTGTTGGTTCTAAATTACGTGGTAAATATTCCAAAAGCGCAGAGCGTAAAGGCATAGAAACCGAATTTGGCAACCATGGAAAACTGTGGGATTCTTTTTCAGACCTTGCAGATGGAGATACTGGCGATGGCTGTAAGATGGAACAGCACAGCAATTATCAAATTTAGATGACACATTTTGTAACATCAAAACGAGTGTACGATCGGATGGCAAAGCGCGATGGAGTGATATTAATGGATGCATTGGATCCTGCAAAACCGACGTGCTCATCGGCCTTAAGCCCGCAGCTCCGGCCATTTGTGCACTAAGACCTGTGCCCTAACCACGGGGACTTTTGGCATGGTCAGCAAATGATACTTCAGTGCAAATAAAACCTCACAAATGAAAATGCTTTAAGCTTATCACCTACTCCATTTTAGATTTCTTTATTGTCCATGTGGCATTTGATGCTATGTCGCAACAATTTGTGACATATTTGTGTTCAGGTGACAATTAAGACAGCTACAGAATTTGCGGTAACAAAAATAAATAACAAAGATGACATCTAACACTTAACTGTGTAAAATGTTGAGCGAGCCCCTAACCTCTCTCGCAAGCAAAGCACCAATCATGCTGGAGACACAAACCTTGGTGATATCGGGCACCATTCTCTTGGAAAGACGAATCGAAGGGGGAGCATTGCGAATTCCGGTTGGACAGGCTGCTGGGAAAGCTCAACGCATTCGCAACTTGTTCACGAACCTGCACACATAGTACGCGGCAGATTTGGCAACAGGGACTTCAGCCGCAGCATGCCAAAGCAGACTCCCTTCTGTGAACAGGGTTCACCGGCCGCAGCGTCACTGTCAAATTCAGGCCAGGAAATCAAATCTTATTCTGTCGGTTTTGGAAAGAAGTCCACGATTTATCTGCGGTGTAACTGATTCACAGCGGAATTCAAGCGAAGCCTGCGGCACTCGCGTTTGTAAAAGCTCCGAATCCACGCGTGCGTTGAGCGAGCTGTATTTGACATGTACATTTGTATTTTATTTATTGTTTTGTGACGTTCTGGCGCAAGACGGGAAATTCGTTGTGAATCTCGTCTTTGCAATTCTTTAATGCCGGAGACAGAATTATTATTCAGTCAAGCCCAAACAGCTTTGTCAGTTTTGTCAAACAGACGCACTCTAAACCCACAGAAGACCCGCACCGCAATTTAGTCGCCGTTTGCCCGCAACCCTATTGTTTTCTGAATTGACCGTTGAGTAAAGCTTCTGAATAGATCTAGGATGCATTCAAAAACCAACACTCCCCCGAGCGGGCTCGCAATGTTGGCATGAATGCCAGCATAATAGCGATGTCCTCTTGTTCAATTGTGGGTGCACGACGCGGGTCGTCGCCCGTCTAGCCAGTTCACATGTTCCGTAAGAACAGTCATAATTCGTTAAGAGTCCACGGTTATAAACGGACTTTGCATCCTGTGCTTCATCAGAATCCCACGATTCCAGTCATGGTCTTGCGTATTCAAGATTTTTTCTTCGTCCGCTTGTTCGCTCACTTCAGTTAGCTTTAATCGCACGAAGTGTTTCCGTGACGCAATAAAAAAAACGATGTAGCAAGTCAGCTTTTTCAAAACTTACTGTTGTTAGAAGTGTTTTTGAGGATTCAAAGCAACCGAATCAATGGAAGCGAAATTATTTTGCACGATTGCATGCCTACTCCAATTCCTTAAAAAGTGAAAGCACCTTAAATCATCCTTTGGACATATCCTATTTTTGCGTTAAACGAACATGATATTGTCGACTGGGTATGCAGACAATGTAGTTGCATTCACACGGATGCTGTCCCGTGGTCATTAAAGCTATTGAAGTGACTGAAACAGTCTGACATCCATCGACCACATTTCGAATCTGGGAACCTAAACATTGTGCTTATCTCGCCGAAGGTGGCATTATTGGATAGGCAATAAACGTACCCAGAAAGACCATAAGGATCTATTTTACAGCCCTATTTGTTCGCATGAATTACCGAGATTACCGCACGTTTTTATGGGTGCGATGGGACATATTACGTGTTTACCAGCTAGATAATACGCCATAGGATGGAAAACAAACAAAAACTGAGCCCAATTTTGCTTCTCCAAAGCTACGTCAGTGCAGCACTCCAACGAGTTTAGTTGCTTTCCATAACATTCAGAGCAGCGCATAATAATTGCCATCTAAAGGGCAATGCATCACTGCGGGTTTAACACTAGTGACTACCACACTTCAAAAGGGAAAGCAAACGAAAAGGTGATATCTTGGAGCAGCAATAGAACAAGCTGGGGAAAAGGTAGCAAAAAGTCAGGGGAGACATGAACGCGCGGTAAAAGAGCGAAAGTGGCATCATAAGACCTCGGATAAACAATGCAGTTGTGCCCACTTCAACCGTAACTACCTTTCCTTGCCTATCCTGTCATTTTCGTCCGCCTGGAGTGTAACCCTCGTCCGACGACGGGTGTGGGCGGGGGGGGGGGGAGGGGGAGCGCACCTTACAGGGCACTGTCCTGATGTTTAAACTGAAACTTAGTGGCCTTACATAAAGAACACATGCCGTTTTTTTCCGTAGCAGACTTTATGCATTTTTACAATCTCCGTGGAATTTTCAACACCGGTGTCCGGATACGTCGAGACACATAATATATTTGTAAAGATGTCAGCCAGCCAGGTTCACTGTCAGCCAGGTTCCTTGTCAAATAAACAACATAGTTCACTCGTTGTCAATCAGGGCGTGTTATGTGCTTGTTTGCATAGTATCTGTTGTAATTGTATTGTTAGTTAGTATAGCTCGCTGTTGTAATAGTATAGTAGTTCTCGATTGCATCTGATGTTGAAGGACCATGCCAACATTAAGCTGGGTCAAACATGCAAGACTGCTCTTTGATGTGAGATTTACGGGCACCTACACTTGCAAGAATGATTTACTACGACCCGCCACATCAACATCATATTAACGGACATCATGCACCCATTGTAGTGACTTTCTTCAGCAAAAATCGCACTGGTTCACCGGAAATGTAACTTGGGCAAACACTGTTAGGCATAGTTTACGGCGTGGCTGGTGCAGAGGTACTTAATTTGTGATTATTTCTTCTAGGTTTGCCACTAGCTACTTGCGTGCAACCAACACTGATCCTCCAAAGTTAGAGCAAGGTCAGGCACTTGACTTGTAAATGTCTGCATGCAGCATCTGAGATGTCCTGCTATTTTCTGTAAATTATGCTTGCATTCGCAATATGTGTCTGGTAAATATTGTGACTGCATTGCATTTCACTGTCATTCTTGAAATAGCTGTGCCAAGGGCTACTTGCACGCAACCATCACTGATCCTCCAAACGTCAGGCAAGGTAATGAGCTTAAAAATGTCGACATGTCGTGCCTAAGCTGCCATGCTATCGCATGTGAATTATGGTTGCAGCTACCATGCGTCTAGCACAGCTTGAGCGCGCTTGATCAGCTATACCCTTCACTGTGCAAGGTCTGCATTATGATGCTGAATGGGACAATCTCGGCAGCTTTGAGTGCACTTGATCAGCTATACCCTTCACTGCGCATGACCTGCATTATGATGCTGAATGGAACAATATCTGCACGACCGTGCTTGCTCTGCTAATATGACGTAATTTGGTGTAGCTGAGCTTTGAGTGTTATGTCCCCAACTTTAAGAAGGGATATTGAGTTACATACCGAGCTGTTAGTCAATTAATTTGAAAAATCAGGATATTTTCGTAAAGGTGATTCAAGCTTTTGGAACTGCATGGTGGAAAGCTTGACGGAAAAGGTTAATCGCATAGGGGACGTGATGTTTTCGAACATACCCCTCGGTTTTCTAGATTAATATTAACATGAAAGTATCAAGCTGGATCGTATTTTCGCACTCATTGTTCATACGCAGGCAGAGGACGTAGGACTAAGAGTCCTTCATCGGCCAGATTTCCTTTTCCCCATCCACCCGCTTTTCGTGGGGCTGTGCCCATATCCACCCGATTATCATGGGGCTGTGCCCATATCCACCCGCTACCCATTCCTAATCAGATGTACCCGTCCGTCAGCCACCCGTCTGCGCTGCTCCAGCGATACTAGTTCTAACTCATAGAAACGTTTCAGGAAAGCCCAAACTTAAGGCTACATTTTTGACGCGAAATTGTAGCACTTCTATGGATGGAGCTAATGATAACTTAAAGAAGCATGAGTAGCAGCATTTTTGTAAGCATGTGCCCGAATCTTGTAAACTTTTTACCCATACCCTACCATATCAGTAGCTTTCACAAAACTTGCACCCAATCCAACCCCGTTAACCATTTCACATGGGTACACATGAGTTTTCTCAACCCATAAGATCTTGAGACTAGGACTCATCATAATTTTGACGCTGCTCGTAATTGGGGTATTGAGCAAGACTGATGGCCCGCCACCACCAGCTCTTGCCTCACTACTACGACACTGGATGCGCATAACCGTCGCACGACGTGAACGAAACCATATTCAGAAAGATCACAAGTGGTAAAGGTGGTAGGCTCTTCCCCATATGTGGGACCAACGCGCCGCGGACTGCAACAAAAAGGGTGGTACAAGCACTTGAGCACCCCAAACAGAAGCCGGGTCTTCTGAAGTTAACCATGCGTCTGAGCGGGATCCCTTCATTTGTCGGAGTTTTCCTGATGAACAGCATGGAGAAAATCATATCAACTCAAATGAAGATGAGCGTTTAAGCTGATGACCGTGCCGGCTTACAAAGCATACTCTAATCGCATTTAGCCAGAGCTGAAGTCGGACGGCAGAAATAGAGGCGGAAAGCAACTTTGCATACCACCAGGCATCCTATGCAGAGACAGTTATCTGCTGCAGCGAACGAAACCGGGCCAAGTCCGTCGTACTTCATATTTAAACAAATGGCGTAGTAAATGATGCATCGGAAATCGTTTCCCGAAGATCACTGCTTCATCTCACCTGGCCAAGGGACTTTTGGAAGTCGCGAGCATATACATATGCAGGACAGTCCCAGAACAGATCAGAAAACGTTTGGTAGTAGGAGCGCTAAGCAACAGTAGCGCTAATGACATCTACAATGGGCTAAAGGTCTACTGCAGCTTGAATAGTGAACTGCCATCCACGTATTTTCATATAGAACTTGACAGGTTTTATTATGCTTGCCTGGGCAAAGCAGCACAGGCTGCCCGTGAGCTTTCTAAACTCGGCTGAATCTTTTTTAAGTGTTAGTTGTAGTTGAAGAGGTAACAATTCGACATCACGTTGGAAGTACGCATCGTCAAGAGGGTTCTGGGCAATGCAGCACCCATAGCTGCTACAAATGTGAATATTTCTGTTTTATAACTTGAAACGGCCGGAGTTTAAGCAAAGGAGAAAACTTAACAGAAGAAAAACAACTTGAACGCAATTAAAAACTGCCTGCACCAAGATTACCTCACATGTCTGACGAGACTCACCAGTAGGACAACAAACGATAAGTGATGAAATTTTCAGAACGTGAGCAGTGAGTGCGTGCATGTCAAATATCAAATAGTTTCATAACATAATGCGGACTGGAAATCAAATTCGATCAATTATTATTTTCAGAGGTGTCTGAAGTCGATTTCAGCATTCACATACATGCATTACGTTACCAGAACCAAAAAACGGCTTAACCTTCAGTATCAGACAGTGTTGCTGTCCAACAAATATGCTCATTTCAGTGGGTTGTTGCATTTGTCAACAAGAGCCTTAGCACCTCCACAACACGCGGGCATTTATTGTTTAAGCCCGTGGCAATAAGTGCAGGTGCAACTACCTATAGCCTAGGCCAGGAACTACATACACAACGTAGTCCCACCCGCATGCACGCGGGGACAAGCCAGTGTATTTGGGCACTCTACACTCAAGCACCAGCACTTAACTGCTCTAAAGACCACCGACAAGAGTTTTTAGAAATTGAGAGGTGTACATGAATTGATGACAAGATATTTCTCAACACGCCAATGAATCAGGAAGTGCGTTGATGAACCACATCGCTGAACATCCATAAACTACGACAGACCTTGCAAACGCAACGTGAAAGTGAGACGTTATTACCTCTTCCGCCCAGTGATTCCTTGTCATTATTCAGCTCGCTCGTTTTCTTTGCAATGTTTAAGAGTTTCTCTCCCTGGAAATCAAAATCTCATTTGCCTAACCGTTCAGAATTTAAGTCTTTGTAGAAGCCCGGCTGCTCTAGTACTGCACCTTTAAACTAAACACACACTGTGTCGTCTTGATAAAGCTTAAAACGAGTGCCTTTGCAGAACACATCAGTTACTTTTGTGACATTCTCAAGATAAAAATTTACTTATCTGTCTAATGCAGCGGTCTAATCATCAGGATAAAAGCAATGTTTAACCAGATGGTAGCACCGGGACGCCACGTGTGCTGACATTTTCTAGAATTATCTTAGCGATGGGCTCGATGCAAAGCCTTCAAATCAAAAATATCTGGGAGTCCCCCGTCTTAACATTGTATCGCCTCGGGACCGAACGCTTTTGGTGCTTTGTTGGGTGGTGTACGCATATGCGGGGTAAAAATGTAGGCTGACACCTGAAAATGAGCAGGCCGAAAATGTTTTGGGATATGACATAGTCACTGAACTCCCAGTCAGTGCAATCGTTGGCTTTGAAAAACTTGGACATACCGATCAGTCCTGTGATTCTGGAGTCATCTGCACATTCAATTCACTTTAATGGTCCGTTCATACGGACGTTTTTTACCCTCGTCGGACGCGCGTATTCATGAACCCCAGGCGATAGCACGCCCATCTGCCCACGTCATAATCTTGTTTGATGCGTCGCACTTCCGACAGCTATCGCCGCTGTATTCAGGTAAGGATTTTTCTTTTCTTTTCTTTTCTGTCGTCTGGTCACGCTGGCCACCCTTTTAGACAACAGGTGTTTAAATAATTTCGATTTGCATCATATGTATAAACAAGCGGCAGTAGTTTATCGATTGCAACTTTTTTGCATTACCTGAACTTTTATAGATGCTTTATCTAACATTTGGACCGTAGGCATGACTTACCTTGCGACATGCAAGTCCCTTTGGAACACAATTGGAGTCCTCTCGGATATGCATTGTATGTCAACTATTTCTCGTGAGGTCATCTGCTTTTGACTCCCATCTGACGTGGGAAAAAAGTACGTGTGAACAGGCCATAGGATAAGTGTGACGTTTTCACCTATGAGCTTGGAGTTCTTACGTTGACCATTATGGCATTTCATGTATCAGGACGCACTATTAAAACGACTTTATCACCTAAAAAGGGCTTTGGTTGCCAATACTCGAAGCTCATTCAAATTCATGTTTCAAGCTGTGTTTATACTTGCGAATTATTATGAGGATAGTTTATGTAACATAACTAATGATTGCTTGATAATGTTGTTAAGCCAATCCTTCCTGAGATATTAAATGTCGACAGCTGTCAGCACCAGACGTCTCAAAAGAGCACTTCACGGATCGGGTCACGGTCCCGGTCCCGGTCATTCCGGCTAGTCCAGATCCAATCCGCCCGCCAATTCGCTTTTTCAGATTTCTCAATCCAATCCGGTCCAGTTCCCCTTGCCAAGAAACGCATTCGCGCCATCCGCCTTCACATGAAATAACGTTAAAATATAAATAGGAAATTCGCTTGATCTTAGAATACTATATTTCAAAACAAAATTGTTTCGGTTTCTATTGGAGAAAAATGTGCAGTGAGCTGTCATAAACCAGTGTCTTTTAAGAATGTAATTTAGAAAGACGGTCAGAAAAAACTGTCATATTTCAATCATATGGCAATTGTTTTCGCCACAAATTGACAAGTGCCACCACATCGCAAGGCCAAAACCTATTGTGTTCTTAACAACCTAAGCCATGAGCACTTAGTTAACATTCTTTGATCCCAGGATAGATGTAACATGCCTACACATGCCACTAGAGTTTTGAGGGCACTCAGTTCGCAGAAGGGCGATGTGCATCTAGAAAGCCCTTCCAAAAGCTAGGACGACCATCTTATCTCATATTTCAGGTGCGTATCCATTTTTGGATGCCCCAACTGATTGAAACTCCCCTGACTGCGACCATTATTTCTTGCTAGATTACCGACTGCGTTCACAATATAATATACGCGTGCGACTATCCTTTACCTGTCTTTCATCCAGGAAAATGAAACAGTTTCGTTATTTTTTTATCACATTGCTTAAGTTTTAAATTCTATCAAACCTTTTTTTGCCCATGCTGGGAAAATGCGACGGTTTTTTAGCTGTTATCATGACACCAACAGTTGCATAAAGCCACATTTACACCGTCAAAACCAAATTTCCCAAGAATGTTGGCAATAGTGCGTAACCTTGTATCCGGTGTTTTGTTTTCAACACGCTAAGAGAAATGTCATGCATGTTTTATTAGATGGCGCACCATTTTAGTCCAAGCGTGTAACATCTCCCGCTCACCGTGAGTGCATTAGACGGAAAGGTAGAATCCTCCTTCATTCAAAAAGCGTGGTGCGAGAGTATGTGCTTGTCGCCGATCATTCGACATCTGTCATGACCGCTGGCTCTTTGACATTACTCATACGTACTGGTCGCTCATCACAGGCTCTGGTGATCGCACCAGCTACTCTAAATTGTACCAAATCTTCATTTTATATATGAATGAACAATGTTGGGTGGCATGCTCACCCACGTTTTTTTTACTCTGTTAAATGGGTGCTGGGCCGTGCAAATCATTAAAGGGGAATCACAGATATGCGGATGCATTAGGACACAAACGGACACAAATAAATAAGTACCTACTCAATGCCTTTTTGTTTGTTGGTTGCAAAGAGTACTAAATTGACACCAAGCAGCTAATTGCTGGGTGAGAAAGCTATCTTTTGGTCTATGGTTATAGAAGACATGTTCAGCCCCCGGGATACATTTAAACGTGATCGGGGGAGGTCAAATTGACCCTACTCCCGTGAAGGTTTTCACGGAATGGTTTCGGAATAACTGAATGTTGATCGATCTGTGTCCGTTCTGTGTGGGTGAAGTCACTTTTATGTGCTTTCAGACGTAAGCCTTTTGTTTTTCGAGTCAAGCGCTGACGGTGGACCGGGTCGGTTGTGAACGAACAGCCGACTCTGCGCAGATATGCGTGCATCTCTTTTCGCCGCCAGCCGCCAGATGGGTAACATTTATTTGCTACTCTAGTCCATGCTGTTACGTTTACCCGGAATTATCGTGTCGCGAAGTCCATTGTTCTCCTTTTATTGTTTGCATTTTCGCTTAAACTCCTCGTTCCTCTCGTTTCTCGTCATTCGCCTTTGGCTGAACCAGTGAGACCCACAAACAGCCTTCGGCGCCCACTTGGCGGCACTTAGCCAACACTCACGGGCCCTCAACCCGCGCATTCACCTCTCGCGTACACAACAACACGCCAACCATCGCAGTCGTCCCTACGCCGTTCGTGTCCCCTCCCCTCGTCTCGGGGTGTGCGTCCCTTCTTGTGAGCCCCTCGCCCAGCCCAGCGTTTGTGCTTGTCAACAACAGCGGCGAGGGAGCTTCGGAATCACCCTTCGCGATGCGCAGCGGGCTGGAACTGCCGATAGGGGACGAGCTCATGGCTGCTAAGATAGTCAGGTCGGGGCACTGCTGTTAGGAGGCAGGCGACGCGCCTCCTCCGTCTGCCCCGCTTCCACGGGCGCGCCGCCGAGGTTCCGCCGGCCTATTTCCTGACCTCAGCCCAGGCGGTGGTGCGCGCGCTGGCTCAAGCCAATACGTCTGACGAGGACATCCCCGGCGGGCGCACCAGCCGGAGGGTGACGGAGGTGTGCGGCCTCCGGTCTAGCGGTCCCAAGCTCAGGCCAGGCGCGACGCCGCGTCCTGAATGCGCTTTGATGGCCTCCCGCCCCCTCCTTCCTATCCTCGTACGGGTACCTGCGGGTGTCTGTACGCCCATGGATCCGGGCCCCAAAGCATGCTGGCGGAACCGACGCGTCTTTTTGAGAGCATATCAAACGTATACGTCAGGAACAGTCGCGGCAACTGCAGCTGTGGAGGACTGGAGCTTCACTGTGGAGCTACCTAGAACTAAAAAGGTGTATTACTGCGAAAACAAACTTAACAGCGTGGTTTTAAAAGAAAATGATTGCAATTAATTTCCTCACTTTATATTGATGGTGCTGCACAACCTCCGCCGTCGGAGACTATGCAGTGGCACTACCTAGTGCTGTTATTGGGGTAAACTTTACTGGGGCTTCACACCCGTGCATTCTTAAAATATGCCTCAAAGGTGGCATAGCGCTCCCTTTGAAGGCACCCTATAAAGGCCTTAAAGGCTCCCTTTAACAAGGTTCATGCTTGCAGTAATGCCCAAGATGGCACCTCGCTGCTGCGGGATATCTGGCTTGACCGGCATGGCACTGGTGTAACTTCACTGTTGATTGATGACGCAGCTTAATTCTAACATGCCAAGTACTGGCTACGGGTCTTCGACGTTGCACATCAGCTACATGTCCAAAAACATCAAATGCACCACAGTCTCTTTGCGAAGTTGCACGTCTGTTGACCAGACCTTCGAAACAGGGAATCCGTGACATTCGTAGCAATAATGATATGCTTTCCCATCACCAGTGCTGCACGCGTCTGGATAAACAATCTCGCGCCGCGGGATCCAGCTGCTCCTTCGAACCTCGTTATCTATTCGCCGCACGCGTCGCTTGACGTTCCGCTGGCTCCGGACGTGCACGTGCGATGGGATGAGTCGCCTTTTCATGGCTCGGTAGGACCACTCGGCACCTCGTGGAGTCGTAGATTGTTTTCTTGCTCCGCGGTCGCCTCGGCCAGTCGCCCACGCCGCATCACCAGCCGAACCACGTTCGCCTCGAGAGCCTCGATTGGTGCCGCTCCTTTGATTGAGCCGGGAGCCCACGCCGGGCGCCGGCGGTCGGGACGATAGTGTCGGATCACCGGCCGTCTGCATGGCATCGCCCGCACCCGGCGGCGCCGCCCGAACAGGAAATCAGGCTCAAAGAGGTAGAGATACCTGCTGCGGCCGGAACGAGACAAAGCCCGTCCCACAGCTGGGCCCCATCGATCGTTCTGCGTGGCCGCTCGCGCCGCTCCAGGGCGCCGTCGGAGGCTATGCAGCGTGACCTGCGGCGATCCACATCGGCCGATGCCATGGCAGCGGCCCGGCGGACCTGACGGGGACGGCGGCCGACCTCGCGCAGCGGACCTGACCAGGGCGGTAACCAGCCACGCCCGGCGGCGCTGGACCCGCCCCCAGCTCAGCCCAATCTGTCACGCTTGGCGAAAGTCGCGGCCTTTTGGCTGCGCGACCGACGAGTTGGAGCCGCCGGCAATCGGGGGTGGCGAAGCTCGGGATTAGGGCCGATCGACCCGGCGCCGGGCCGACGCTCGAATCAGCGCCGCCCCGCCATCAGCCGCCGCCGGCCGGCTCCATCTGCATCCGTGTGGGCTCGTGCCGCGAGCCGTCTGTCGGCGCGACACCTAAACCGCTGGCTCAAACAGAATTGCAAGTCGTGCGGCGTTATGGAAGTAAGATAACTATGCAGCCCCATGGGTTCTGCGCCGCGAGAAGCTGAACACACACTCGCTGAACCCCAACAAACCAGAACAGCACGGTCGCCGCTGGCGCCGGTAAGCGCATCAGTTGGCTGGTCCGAGTCCCAGGGGCGCCCTCGGGCCGCCGCTCGGCCGCCGAGGCGTGATAGCCGGCGCGGATACGCCCAACGAGTCCGTGCGGGCCTGTGGGCGGGGCCGTCGCACCACGGCGGAAGGGCTGCCGCTGGCGTGCCCACAGACCTCTGGGCAGGCCGCGTACCGAGCAGGTGCGCGGGACTGGGCACGCCATCAGAACATTAGCCGGAACCGGTGACGGATCTGCCGGTACGGAGACCCAGCACCGTAATAGTGCCGCGCTGCTGTGGGCGCCGACCGCGCCCGATCTCGCTCGGGCCCGCGCCGGTCAGCCGGCGCACGGCTGCGGGGCTCGGATGGGATGTTGGGACGCTGTGCAGTGCGTGCTCGGAGTGCGCGCCGACTATACGCAGGAAAACATGGAAGCAAGCATCCCCAGATCCGTCTGCCGTCCATTATGCAACATGCCACCGTTGATGTCGGCGCCATTGCCTATGCCTTTCACGTCAACCATTTCCAGCATGCATGGACCGGATTTGAAAACCGAAACAACCTATTAATTTTTACAATCACGGCTGCTTCAGAAAACAATTGTTCATTTCAGTTTTAACTTTGGCAGATATTTGGACATTTCATAATTCATTCCTGTTATGGCATCTGTGTCGCTTAAGAGCGTCATATATTGTGATATTCGCTACCGAAAAATACTGCGAATTACTTTGAAGCCCCTTCATTGAAGAAACGCAAGATATGTATCGCGCGGGTTGATCAAGCACATTCACACTTCCTTGCTCAATCCTTCAAAGTCTTGAATGCCGCTCATTTCTGGCGTTGGAAGGCGCGGGCCGCGCTACGGGTGTGTCGCACCGCTCCCAGCGCCTCCTCCCACCACGCAGATGGAGCAAAGGCCTCCGTCGTCTCTTTCAGGTCCCCGTAGATGGTGGGCCTGTCTCCTTAGCTTGACCCAAGCACGCCCCAAAACTACTGGTCGAGCGTCAAGGACCTTGACAGGCCTGGTCTCCCGCCGCCCTGTAGTTTAGTGGCGCCTCATTGGTCCCTCAGTCAGGTCCTGGTCCGGACAGCTGAGGGCACAATAGCGCGGTCTTACTGAGACCAGGATTGTCTGCCGAGGATTCTCGATTAAATGGAAGTGGCGCTACACCACCTGCCTCCGCATTTCCAGGTAGGCGTCTTCGTTCACTGAGATGGGCGGGCCAAACCAGTGGCTTGCGGATCATAAGCGGGTCAAACTCGGTGATTGCAGGTCAAAAACGGGTCACAACAGTTGTCTTTCTTTGAGTAACCCTCGCCTGACACATGTTCTGGCCTTGGTGGACCTGCCACTCCACCATCATCTGTGGATGACGAGAAGGCCAGCATCGCTCATTTCATGCGTTTGGTGGCTGGCGTACAAAACATTATTCGTCATTCCATATTGACGCCTGGTCTTCAAACCCATCGTGTTAATGAAGCAGCTATTGACCAACCACTGCTTTATGCCTTTTTCCCCGTCTGAAAGGGATCGTCGCGCGCGGCAAACGTGCCAGCCAGATGATAAGCGTTGCACCAAAGCCGTTTCCTTTCCAGTGGTCAGGCGCTGGATGCTGAACATTGGAGGTATTTCGCCTCTGTCGCTTCTGAGAGTCCCTCGCTGAAAAGACAGGCTTCAAAAACGCCCTGCACACGATCGGTCAAATCACCTTTTCATGTTGCTTTTTTTAGAGTTGTTTAGTATACTTAAAGCTCTCACCCTGATTCGCAGTTTTCCAGGATTCGGAGTGATAGGGGCCTGTGCAACCTCCTGCCATTTCCAAACTACAAAAGATATAGAGCTCAGCGGGAAAACACCAAACGATTGGTCTCAACGAGATTTTGCGATTGTTAACAATGTATATGCTGCTTGTTGTAAAATTGACCCCCGGTCAAAGGCCCGATTTTCCCGAAAAAACGTACTTCTCAGATTTACAGCCGCATACATATGTGACTATGTTTCGAAGCGGCACAAAATCTAAACTGGCGTATTCCTTGTTCAGTTCTGAGTACAGTGATCTATAGTTCAATGTGTTTTAACCATATATTTACGATGCATGATCCCGTTCACGTAACAGTGTCGGCCCACCACGCCGCTCCGCGGCATCACCAATCGCCGCCCGCCGGCTGCGCCGGGCTGTACAGCGCCGTGCAGTGCGCCACAAAATCCGCCGCAGCTCCGAAACCAGAGAAACTAAGGGCGCCTTCTTGGCGTCAAAACACACGTCATGAATCTCCCATACACCACTGAGCATTTTGGCGCGATTGCACGACATGTCGGAGAGGTATCCTTAAAAACTTTAGGGGCTCGCATCGACCCTCCTTGTCAAGTTTAAAAGAGTGCCAAGTAGTCATTTGAAACTATTATGTGTGTCAATTTGCCTCACAACTTGAAGTGATTGTAACTATCCGTAAGTGGGGTGACATTTTCTTCACCGCTTTCCCATCCGCTCAACTTTCCCATCCGCCGAAAGTTTGCCGACGCAACGGTGCTCCTCCTCCGCAAGATGCAAACCAGGTGCCTGTGGCTGGTACGAGCTCCGCAGCGATACACATATTGAGTTCTACCGCACATGCTGCACTTACACATGCAGTCCTTAACGTACAGGAGCGATCAATTAGAAGCTCAAACTGGTCACAAATTGCTGAGTATCCTATCGATGAAACAAAAATGAAATGAGGCGTAGTAATAGGCCGTCAAGAGCACTTGTGCATAATTTGCCGACCAAGCAACCATCGGCGTATTAAGGAGACATGCAAACAAATCACGATTGAGTTGACGCAGTGTGTGGCGACATCATCCGTTGGCAAAACATTTAAGTCGAATAACACTGCACGAGCGTAAAGTTAAGTCTCTTCTTAAAGGCAGCCCGCTGCAATGTGAGCTACTTAATGGGCGTACTCGGACGTAACGTTGCAAGATGTCGTTTGTTTATAATTTAGGCAGACACTTCCTTCACTATCAACTAATTATGATCATGTTGGAGGCCAGATCTGACTAGACCTAAGCAGGTTCTATGTAGATATTACACAAAGCAGATGGGCTCACTGGAGCCAGCCCAGCAACCGAGCTCACCAGTGCCAGCCCACCGGCCGAGCTCACCGGAGCCAGCCTAGCGGCCGAGCTCAACGAAACGAGCCCAGCGGCCGAGTTCACCGGAGCCAGCCCAGCGGCCGAGCTCACCGTAGCCGGCCCAGCAACCAAGCTCACCGGAGCCAGCCCAGCAACCAAGCTCAACAGAGCCGGCCCAGCAGCCGAGCTCACCGGAGCCGGCCCTGCGGCCGAGCTCACCGGAGCCAGCCCAGCGGCCGAGCTCACCGGAGTCAGCCCAAAATCAACAAAAATCCGGTCCCGCAGGAGTCAGCCCATACCAGCTAGTCTCACCAGTCATAGCGTCACTATAAGAGGCAGGCACTTTTGGGGCCAGAGCAGCTCCAGTCTCACCAGGGCTAGCGCGATGGCCGACCTCGCTGGAGCCAGGGTATCGGCCGGCCTTCCTGTACTGACGCTGCGGCTTGACCCAACGGTGTCAGCGTGGGCTGCGACCTTGCCCGACTTTTTACGGGGCCTGGATGAGTGGCCAACTTGGCTAGAACCAGCACGGTGGCTGAATCTCCTACCTCAGCCAACTGAGCGACCGATCCGAAGAAAGGTCCTGTTATGGTTCGTTACCCATGTCAATAACGCAACATGAGACTCCGTGGGAGGAGGAAAGAGTTTTCAACGTGGCTTCGTAATGCCTGAAAGGGGCAAATGGGCTCTGACCATGGTTACTTTTTCAATGACTGCGTGGCGATTTTGAGCAGTGTCGTCTGACTCCTATATGAGAGATTTTTGGGTGTCAAGGCAAGCCATTAAGTGTTTCAAAGGGTCTGAAATGACTCTCCAGAAACTCCAGGACCAAAAAGATAGCACGACACGCTTTGCGGAATTCATCTCGACTGCTAGGAAAAACTGACGTCAGGCTTCTTTAGTATCGTGTTTCTGATATCATTTTAACTCATTACAGGTAGCTTACTTACTTACTAAAAAAACAAAAAATGACATGCGCACTGATACACCAGAATGGACGAGGCCTTGAGCGGCGAGGATGTCGAGAACATTGCGTGGATAAGGCTTAAACCTCATCCTGAACCTTGTTCTTACAAGGGAGCCTTGGGCCGCTCCTAAGGTCAAAATAATCCAAGCATCTTGCTCTCAAGTGAAAGAAAACGGTTTCGTTGCCCATGCCTTGGCATCCCGAAACACCTTATTTTGCATGGTGCCTGTTAATTTTGTGTTAGTGTTGATGAATTTTTTTTGTAGCTCAAGAGCAGGGAAGTGTGTTGCTTTTTCATGCATTCAGTGTTTATCCGCAGCACTTGATGATCACAGTGCCCTCACTAAAGGGTAATGTTAGCTGCTGGATCTCGAACCAGGATCTTAAGCATCCAAAACTTTGATAACAATGCGCTCGCTGCAAAAAAAAACAAGCAAGCTGTGAGATGTTCAGGCATTTCCCTAAGAAGGCATGCATTTCGCTGAAAGCCTATTTTGTTGTGCTTGTTGCAAACACTCTGAAACACCCCGTATCAACCGTTCTGCTGACAATACTTTGACCTCAAGTGTTAGCACGCGAAAGGACTGCCAAAAAAGCTTTGCTTCGACTTCCTCTTTCCATGTGTGTTCCTCTAACTAGCCTCACGTTGCCAGCATTACAAGCGCACTGCAGACTGGTCCGGGGTGCGAGTACCGTGGTACGAGTACCCAGCGCGGTGGCGCCGGTTCGGACGCATCGATTAATTGCGCCACGCGGCCAGCCGAGCGGCCGAGACGTGCTCCGTCGCGGCTGGCGCGCACCGCCCGCACTAATTGGTCTACCGAGTGACGTCCGGGAACGACGTCACTGCTGTGGCGAGCAGACGCTGTTTTTCAGACCGCCGGGGTGCAAAGCCCGAGCGGAAAATAAAAGCCTGCCGGCGGCACTACGTGCGCGGGTACCGACGCGGTTGTGTGGTGCTCGGCTTAGGTCAGCTGTAGAGGTGTGCCCGAGGGGTTTCGATCATCTGCCAGTGCAGGAAACGAACAGCATACCATTGATCATCAAGCCATGTCACATATCACCAGTTCCAGGGACTTCAGCAATGACCAATAGCTAAGACTTAATTCTAGACAGAGCTTGCAAAAGTGAACTAATTAGCCGACCGTCAGCAAATAAGTTAACTTTACAATAAGTTAATTCCAGTAACTTTGGAATATGGGTATTTATGACGTGCACAGGAACGATGGACAGTGGGCTATTTGTAGGCTTAGTATTCACGCAAAGTCGAAATATATCTGAGCCAGCCATGCTCCCTGGCATCGTCAGGCGTTATATGTTATGCAACAACCAACGCGTAACGTTTTTGATGTTTTGGCCACCATACACCGCGCTAGAACGTTGGATTACGCATCCTCAATTATACCTCCTTCCAATCATGTATGGGGTTGGAATGGTGGGTCGTGTGCAAATAAATGACTATATAAAATTGATGATATGAAATGACGGAGATGTACGGTAACTGTTTTCGCCAGCGAGATAAGAGTTTTGCTTGCATCTCAAAAAGGCACGAGGTGCTAACCCTTGTGCCCCGTCTAAATTAAGCTTGTTAGCAACTGGCATGAGTGGTTCTCATGAACATATGTCCCTAATATACTAATGACGCGAAAACGTTGCTCTTGTAAAAAGGGAGTATGTAGCAAAGCAGGTCAGGAGAAGGCTTTGGAATATGAGTACTTCAAAGATAACGGAGTTTTTGTGTGCAGCCCGTCTGTTGTGCCTGCCCCACACTGTCTGCGCCCCCGCACCGGCACACTCTGTGCACGCCTCTGCGCACGGCCCGTTTCCCAGCAATGTATGCATGATGAACCTGCGAGCGGATGGGGCAGAGCGTCCCGTACTGCCAGGGCGTGTCACCAGTACATCCGGTATATTGTGCTGCAGTTCATTCCTGTATCAGAACTTAACACGCGCATGGGTGGGCGGCTAGATACCCTTTGCTCGAGTGGGGGGTCAATTTGACCGCCTGCGATTTCAGGAGTTAGGAAAGATATCAACATCTCATTTACAGGGTGTGTTGACCTGTACGTGAACTAACTTAGGTCAGAGTCTCAGGTTCTTAGGTTATGACCTTCGAGTCAAACAAGGTAAAAAAACCCACAAGGTCAATTTCAAGATTGGTCTACAAAGTGCCCCAAAACCTAGATAACCGTTTCTAAGCAAAAGATCGCGTGCTCATTCGAGGTCAGTGACCTTGTTTGACATTTTGATGGTCAAGGTGACCAAAATCATACAAGATTGCTTTGAGTTTTGCGTTTGACTAAACGACAAATATTACGCTAGGCAGCATGTTCGTATAACAAAATGTTGACATGGGACATTTTAGGTCAATAACCTATTTTGACCTCTAAGAAGTCCATGGAAGATGTAAAATGCGGTTTCTGTTATCAATAAATTATAAATGAGCACCATGAATTATCCCATGCAGCACGACCTAGAGTGACAGAACAGGTTGGCTTTGACCTTGGTGTGACCTTCATACATGACTTTAGGCGAACTTAATTTACTCATTTAATATTTGGGTTGGCTAAGAAAGCATCTCAGAGATGTATGGCTCCGTTTAACACTCCGTTGTTTGGTCAGATTAAAGGGTTCCCTAAAAATTGCCTTCGCTGGAACCATGACTTGACTTTGACCTGCAATAGGTCAGCGACCTTACCAGGCACTTCTCAATTTTTGATACCAAACGATCCGCTATTCCATTTTCTACAACTCTGCAAAATTTGGCGGGGCTATGCAGCGTCGCTCGGAAACCATTCTGGAAAAACCTTCGGGGTCAATTTGACCCCCACCCGAGCGCATGTTAAAATACTACAGGACCATGAAGTTTGAGTTTGTCTTTGGTGAGTTAGTGACTCAATATGGAAGGGCGACAATTTGTCCCTCCATGTTTAATTGGAAGCGATCGTTCATTTTCGTTTTATGAAAGAATTGAGACAAGGTATTGGTATCACAGATGAGATAATTGGGATGATAACTGAGAGATGATAATCAAAAGAAACCATCACGGGTAAGACAATAGTAGAAATATAACAAACACACCAGACGGGGACTATTGACCTCGTCTGGTGTTTAATTGCGCACACAACTTTTGATCCTTACCGGTCAGGTCAGTTGGTAGAGCACTTGATTCGTAATCAGAACACCCTGGTCCGAATCCCAGCAATGTCAAGCAGAGAATCGTGTTGCGACACGTACATGACTCAGAACCAAATGTCGTCCATTCCTTCGCAGCACTCCAAACATCTGACGATACCCAGAGGGCCAGTCGGCCAAAATGTTGCGAACTCGTGCTTTTATGCTAGCACATAAGACGAGGACGATAGAGTCCGAACAGAGATTTCATCCATGATACTATCGCCAATCTGTTTCTGGTGCATGACGTGTGCAAATACACAAATGAATATGCATGCATGTACTATTCTGCATGTAATGGCCTGTTTGTTCAAGACGTTGCCACCGATATGAAAGATCTAGTTCCTAAATTGCTTGCTTTGATCTTGGCAGTGCGTCATTTTATTTTGTTTTTAACACGGTAAAAACAAATCCTGAATGCAAGAATACCCCACGAGTGTTTTGCGATAATTTGAGGAAACACACGCGATAACTTTGGCCGGATTAATTTCATAAAAATTAACAACCGAGACATCACTTAAGTGCGCTTGGCCTACATTATTCGTCACAGTCAAAAGACCAAATGCCAGATATTAAGTGCGCAAGCTGAACACTCCCAAAAAGAGTTCAAGTGACTCCGGGACGGAAAGGCCATTTGATGGAAACGCGAGAATGTTTGTGTTTGGGGACCGGACCGCACACACCGCAGGCTGCATACCGTAAAATGTATGAGAACGGCCGTGGAAATATGACGCAAATGGAACGACCACATCACAAATATCATATGGCTTATAACCAGACGTGTGCCTGGTTCCTAATATTGGTTTCTGGTTCCCACTGGTTCTTTCGACAAAACAAGATGCTGGATCCTGGTTCTTACTGGATCTTTCGACAAAGCAAGATGCTGGATCCTGGTTCCCACTGGATTTTTTGACAAAACAAGATCCTGGATTTTGGTTCCCGCTGGTTCTTTTGATATAACAAGACCCTGAATTCTGATTCCCACTGGATCATGCGACAAAACAAAATCCTGGATCTTGGCTCCCATTGGTTATTTTGACAAAACAATACCCTGGATCTTGGTTCTCACTAGTTCTCTCGACAAAACAAGACCCTGGATCCTGGTTCTCATTGGTTCTTTTGACAAAACAATACCCTAGATCCTGGTTCCCAATGGATCTTTTGACAAAACATGCTGCATCCTGGTTCCCATTGGTTCTTGTACAAAACAAAACCCTGGATCTTGGTTCCCCCTGTTTCTTTCAATAACACAAGACCTGTATCTTGGTTCCCATTAGTTATGTTGTAAGCACTGGCTTCAGCTCCCAGTTTCCCCTGTTTTTCTGTCAATACCAGCTCCAGGTTCCCAAAAGCTCTTTGGCAAGCAACAGAAATACCAACATGCTATGAATACTTAACACCATGTCTCACAGTTCACACTGGTATTTTACGAACACTAGACTCCTGAGGTTAGCATATGGAGTGCTCTGACAGTCTTGGGACCTTGGAAAAATTGGCCTAGAAAGGTCATCCTACATAACCCAAATAATTTGCTCTAAAAAAGCAGATCAATATATCACAGACAAGTCAAAACAAACTGCATGTCCTGACTCTGTAACAACAATACAGCTCTTCCAGAAGCCTGAGCACAAGGCTCAGGGAGATATAGATTCATTGTATGCATGATAAAGCAACATCAATGTGGGACTAACTTAAGTCTGCAGGTGGGCTGGCCATATGTAAAAATAAATATTGCTGAGCTTTGATGGTAATCTGTGATATTGGGGATGGTTTCCAGGTATTATATATATATATATATATATATATATATATATATATATATATATATATATATATATATATATATATAAGTGTAGGTGTACTTTCCTACCTAACGTTAGAAAAAATCATTGCACACCATTCGTCGTGTTCAAGGCGGCACATATCGTAAATCATCTCAAAACAGGTAGAATCATGCTCCTACCTTCGAATTTCAAGAACTTCGATGGCGAGCTCCCGAGCGCCGCACGCACCGCACCGCCTGGACTCCACAGCGCCGTTTCCGCGTTGCCGTTGCGTAAATACAATATTTCTGCTTACCAAGAACTCTACAAAATGTACGGGACCGAGGTAACCCATTCGTCGTGTTTAAGGCGGAACATATCGTAAATAATTTCAAAACAGATAGAATCATGCTCCTACCCTCGAATTTTAATAAATACGATAGCGAGCTCCCGGGCGCCGCACGCCCCGCATCGCACTGCCTCGACTTCCAAGCGCCGTTTCTACGTTGTTGCGAAAGCACAATATTTCTGCTTATCAAGAACCATAAAACATGTACGGGACCAAGGCTACAATAATAAAGCAACCAAAATCATTTCTTATCGAGTTTAGGTACACTTATGAAACACGCAGGCCAGAATA
Source organism: Pollicipes pollicipes (assembly GCF_011947565.3). NCBI lineage: Eukaryota > Metazoa > Arthropoda > Thecostraca > Pollicipedomorpha > Pollicipedidae > Pollicipes > Pollicipes pollicipes. The sequence continues at coordinate 44,581,348 of NW_023596136.1, forward strand.
GTCCAGAACATATCCTAACCTAACCTAACCTAACCTAACCTAACCTAACCTAACCTAACCTAACCTAACCTAACCAAACCTAACCTAACCTAACCTAACCTAAGCTAACCTAACCTAACCTAGCCTAACTGAGAATAGACCAGAACCTAAGCTAAGCTAAGCTAAGCTAGCCTGACCTGACCTGACCTGACCTAACCTAACCTAACCTAACCTAACCTAACCTAACCTAACCTAACCTAACCTAACCTAACCTAACCTAACCTAACCTAACCTAACCTAACCTAACCTAACCTCCCCACCCTATATCCCCTTCAACCCAGCATCTCATTGGCATCCATGTTCCGTGCCATATATAGGTGTCATATAGTGAGATTTTATTTAGCTGCCATGTTCTCATTTTGCTTTACACTCCCCACCCAATCCCCCTGCAACCCATGGTCCCGTTGGCCTCGAGGATCAAATTTTATGGATTCTTGCTACCTTGTCCCGGTACATTTTTATGGTTCGCAGTAAATATGGTTTATAGTTATAGTATGGTTTATATAGTATAGTTTATAGTTATAGTTATGGTTTATATAGTATAGTTTATAGTTATAGTTATGGTTTATAGTATGGTTCGCAGTTAATATGGTTTATATGGTAAATATGGTTATGGTAAATATGGTTAATGTTTAGTAAATATTTGTATGGTTCGCAGTTAGGTTATGGTTGTCCTGCCTTAAACATGACGAATGGTTTACTTTGGTCTCGTACATTTTGTACAGTTCTTGGTACGCAGAAATATTGTATTTACGCAACGGCAACGCGGAAACGGCGCTGGGGAGTCCAGGCGGTGCGGTGCGCGCGGCACTCGGGAGCTCGCCATCGAAGTTATTGAAATTCGAAGGTAGGAGCATGATTCTACCTGTTTTGAGATTATTTACGATATGTCATGCCTTAAACACGACGAATGGTGTACAATGATTTTTTCTAACGTTAGGTAGGAAAGTACACCCTGACCATATACATATATGCATACACACACACACACACACACACACACACACACACACATATATATATATATATATATATATATATATATATATATATATATATATATATATATATATATATATATATATATATATATATATATATATATATATATATGGTCACTTTACCCAACCAAGCAACTTCCTTGCTTCTTGGTAATCCATGTTATAAGTACCTATCGCTGAGCCAGAGCTGACTCACATTCTTTAGCTCCCTTGCCTGCTTATGCCAGCCCCTGGTTCCAATAACTTTTGACACGACCGCAGACCCCAGTAACATCCAGCCGGTTCCTCGTTCTCGCGGGTTTTCTAGAAAGAACACTTACGACTCTTTTGTTTGCCAAATCTCCAAACCATTAGTCCCATAAGTTCATTTGCCAGTCACGCTCGTGCAGTACATGGTGGTAGCTGGTAGATGGACAGAAGGAACATTCTAAGCCATTAACACAATGCACATATTCCGTTAAAATCGGACGCAATTTAATCTCACCTCTCCCACACCGCAGATTTCAAACCTCACGCCGACCGCACACTAGCAGTGCGTCGCCGTTCCACGTTGCCATAGAAACCACGGCAGCTGAGCACTATCTTCGGAAAACGCAGTCTTATCAGCTGATCAATATTGGTTCCATGCCACTACTAGATGGTTCTATATATGTATATATATTATATATATATATATATATATATATATATATATATGGTTGCTTAATTTGTCTACCTCCAAGCCACCTCCGAAATGCCTAGAAGAATAAACAGAATAAAGTAGAGTATTCTAGAATATCTGGAATAGAATATCTAGAAGAACCGTGCAAAATGCTAGCATATTCTTGGAACATATCATCTAAGAGTTCTATTCCCTTCTTTTGAGCTGCGTCTCAAGCTTTTCCGCATATCATGTGCCCAAAGTGCATTTTATCATCAGAAGCTGCATTTCAACACAAACAAACCTGGGTTGTGTCTGACATCGCTGTGGATGATTTAAATGGATTATGACATGCTGGATGGTGTGTTTTTTGGTGCGAGCAATAAGAGGTCAATAAAATACGAACCGTTGTTCCGCATTTCCACACGGAGTAACCTCTCCACCAGCAGCCTTAGCTCCTTGACGTCATATTCCCTTTGGGTTTTAGATAAACAAAACATGTCAACTAGCTTTCCCATTTGCGGCCTTGATGAGCGACGTGCGGTGGCGCCACATTGGTGTGCGTATTGCAGTGGGGGGTGTTGTTCATGGTTGCTGCGTGATTTCATTGGAAACCATTTTGTGCTATTCTCATGTAAACTTTTATATATATATATATATATATATATATATGACTATGACTATTATATATATCTAATGACTAATATATATATATATATATATATATATATATATATATATTAGTCATTATTTCCGTGATATCCGCACGGAATAGCGGACCTTTTCTTTCGGGATAACATTAGGCAGCTAACAGCCCAGTTGCAGATCTAGCAGGTCTCCATCATACCTGCGTCTTGACAAGTTATTGATGTTTTTCCTCTGAAGTTGTAGTGTTATTAACATTGAAGAAAAGCAAGTTTGTTTTATGGTATACGAGGAACAGCCTGAGCAGATAACCAGCAATGTTCATACTCTTAATTTTACTAATTTACATACAGAGCAGCATACATTGCTGGACCTGAAAAGTGGGGAGTGCAAGCAGCAACTGCTGTGAAGAAATTCAGGTAAGGTTCTGTTTCTTGCTGGCTCCTGAACATAGTTTTAGAATGGATCTTGGTTTTTGCTGAAATTGAATCTCCATCTTAAGCCTCAGCTGGATCTTGGTTCTTGCTGGATCCCTCAACATAATTCCAGGCTGGATCTTGATTCTCATTGGGTCCCTATGTCCGATCCAAGCTGGATCTTGGTTCTTGCTGGATCTTTTGTCTTCATGTCAAGCTGGATCTTGGTTCTTGTTGGATCTTTTGGCTTATTGTCAAGCTGGATCCTGGTTCTTTCTGGATCTTTCGACTGATTGTCAAACTGGATCCCGGTTCTTGCTAGATCTTTCGAGCTATTGTCAAACTGGATCCCGGTTCTTGCTAGATCTTTCGAGCTATTGCCAGACTGGCTCCTGGGTTCTTCCTGGTTCCGGAACCAGGAACCAGGAACCGCTTCCCGGGAAGAAATCTTGGGAACCAGGTGCAAGTCTGCTTATGGCAAGGCGAGTTTTCATCGTCATTATTCTATCTTTGGATTGCTATTACACATGCATACAAGTATCTACATTCGTCCCATGCAATATGGGACATTATGAAATGATAATGTACAGATGTGCTTAAATGTGCTTAAATGCGCTTGTGTGCATGTACAAAAATGCTTAAATGTGCGAAAATGATTGATCAGTTCGGCGGGTTAAATTCATCGCATTAACCGTCGAGATTATTCAAAGAGGAAGTGGAAACAGATATAGCTGTTTCTGACTGATCCCCTGACGTTCCCTTGCCAGCTGCAGGGTAGCTTCAATGCAATGCGGAGACAACGGTTTCCGTATGTCAGACTTTCCGCCTTTCTCGGCGGCCTTGTAGCAAACCAATCGCTGCAGGCGAGCACTTACAGATGCTAAGATATGTATTGCGCCCATCGGTAAGCGTCGTCCCTGGCAGCTAGGGGCGCTGTGGAATCAGCGGCACAGCGCGTGCGAGCTCCACTGTTTTCATATGATATTCCCATCTCGGTGGCATCCCAAACAGTGTTACGATGACAATCTGTGGTCTAAAAGACAATCTGTGGTCTAGAAGACAATTTGTGCCACAGAACTTATTTTCTGATATGTGCCTCACTGATATATCTGACTTCATCGACCCCGTTCGTTTCATGCCGCGCGCCACCTTCGTCGCTCCGGCCATGTTCGTTGCGGGGCCTGCGGTCCCGAGCAAACCCGGTCGGCCGACCCTAGATCCTACCGTCCCGAGAAGAGTGATCGCCGGTAGCCGGTTGTACGGCGCATGCGCACGACCTGTCGCACTTGCTGACTGCGTGACCGGCTGGACGCAGACGTGGCACGTGGAGTAACCGAGACCATCCGGTACAGCCTACCAGCGCACCTATCCCATCTGACCCGCCGTCGGTGAGGCCGGCGGGCCGGCGCTTGCACCGTCGGCCTGTCCGGATAGTGTGCAGGGCCGACCGGTGCCGCCCTGCTGGCGCTGCTGATGCAGTACACCGCAGACGCTAGGGTACCCTGCTAGGCGAATCGTGCCTTACACTCGCCGGGAGTATGTGGCTCAGGCGGGCGCGGCTGAGCCCACGAGTCGACACTTCTACACTACTACAATACACTACTAAAATACTGATTGCATCAATGCCCATTTGCTGGGACGCCGACTAGACGAGTCCGATCAGGTCCTGCAGAAACACCAAGTGGAAATCATGTGTGTGTCTGAGACATGGTTCAAGCCTGAAGTACTCGACAGGGTGCTGATATTCCCGGGTTTCAGCATACTGCGGCACATCCGCGGTATCAACCGACCGACATCAGCCCAGCAGACCCAGCCCTGCGGAGGTGGAGTCGCCATACTCGTCGCGGACTCCCTCGACGCGGCGAACCTCGACATAGGCGATGCCGATCCTATGGTGGGGCTCTGTGGCTGTCGGTGAGCGGGAGCCGCTCACCGCATGGTCGCCGCTCTGTGGTGATTGGTGATGCCTGAAGAACGTACGAAACCAACTACAGACCGCCGCCGTCACAGCAAAACCGGTATTTGCACTAGGAGACTTCAACATCAATCTTCTCAACCCGGACGCCCGCGGTGTACACGGTTTTCAGACCATCCTGAGGAGAAGTCTCAAATAGCTGGTTGTCAAACTCACCCACGTCCAGCCAACGCCAACACTGTTAGACCTGATCGCCATCAACGTGACCGGTCTCCGGGACTCAGCTGAGGTTCTTCCCGAGCCTGTGACGGACCACCAAACGGGGCTACTCCTCACTCCCGTCCCCAGAGAGCGCCAACACTTAGTCCCCACCACTGCGTGACCGTGGAAACGCGTCGACTGGGACGCGTTCAACCTGAGTCTGCTGCTCGCCGATTGGGAGCCGCTCTACGCCGCTGGCGCCGCCGTTGACAAATGACAACATTTTTGGAAGCGTGGAACGTCGCGACCGATGCTCTCTGCCCCGGCCATCACGGCGATGGCACGCCAGCCCGGCTGTCCGTGGCTGCGTGGAGACATCAAGCTTCCGCAGCCATGGCGGAGTGCGACTGAGCTCGCGAGACCTGGGAGCGCTGCCGTACCCGGAGGCGCGCTGCGTGTACCAGCGGTGCCATAACAGAGTGCAGGGACTGATCACACTCACTCACACGACGCCCATAACTGTGCAGCGGTCTGCTGACAGAGCTGTAAAACTTTAGTAGCCGTCTCAAGCAGTTCAAACTGCAGCCAGTGAGAGGGCGCGATACACCCAATAACGATTTGGGCACCCGGGCGGACGCACTCAATGCCCAGTTCGCTGCCGTTGCCCTCGTATCGCTGCGAAGGCGGCGGCGGTGTGTGGCAGTATGGGTGCGCCCCTGGCTGGATCGTGCCCGTACTGTGTCTGTGCCTCCGCGGTCTTCCTGCATCCAGGTACTCTGCCGGGGCTCTCTGCTGTCATTAGGAAGATGAGCGCGTGGAGGGCAGTCGGCGTCGGTGGAGTACCACTCCAAGCAGTGAAAAAGCGTTTCCCTGTAGTCGGCGCTCATCTTCCACATCTGATCAGCTTTCCTATCGCATCACGCACCTTTCCGTCTGTCTGGAAGATCGCGCGCGTCACCCCGGGGTTCAAGTCGGACCCGATGATAGCCAACTCCTTGACCCCGCCACTCGCGATGTCGTCGGCCTGGCCGACCTGAAAGCACGTGTGGCGGAGTCCATCCAGGGCCTTCAAATCTGGTTACAGTCGAACAGCTCTAAAATGAGTCCCAAAAAGACGGACTTTATGCTGATCAGCACCAAACCTTGAATTACGAAGGCCGGCAACCTCTTCTTTGGCACAGATGTTCATCCATCCTCTTTAGTGAGGGTACTGGGCGTACTCCTCGACCACCACCTTACCCTAAAACCCCGCATCTCCTCTTTCGTTCCGCGCTGTAACGCAATCCTCGTATCCCTGCTCAACATTCGACACCACTTCACTTCTGAGGTTTTGAAGCTCCTTGTCCAAATCCACGTCTTGCCCCACATCCTGGACTGCCTGTCCATCTGGGCTGGAGCGACCGAGCGTTGCCTAGACAGGGTGCAAAGGGTAATCCACTTTGCAGTCAAGCTAGTGAATGGTGTCCACCGTAACGATAGTATTTCACCCTTTCTGGAAGCGCTTGCCTGGCGTAGCGTCGCGGATCATGTGCACCATCGGTATTGCCGGAATGTGTACAAAGCACTGCACGTCCCCAAATCTACCAGGGCACTGCGTAGTCTATTCGTAACCCGCGCCGAGTCTTCCCAACGTCAAACTCGGACTGTTTCGAGCGGCGTCGGCTCGCTACATCTGTCGCGCGTCCGACTGCCCGCCACCCTGCGGCATTTTCCGTACCGCGCCTCCGCCACGCAGAACCGGCTGCCCGCGGCCGCCGTCCGCGCCGGCATTCTTGACTGTTTGAAATCGCCGAATCATTCACTGAAACTGCTTTCGCCGGTACGTATATGTGTATCTCTGTGTAAGGTGTGTGCGGTATTTTCTTGTACGAATAGGCGCAGAGCAACCATGGCCTGGATGCGCCTTCAATAAAATAACTGTAACTGCATACCGTTTCTTGCCGAGATGTTTGTACCACACCTGCCAAAAAAACGACTTTCTTCGAGACTGCCGCTATATGGAAAACACAACCTAGCAGCTTTCATATCGACGCGTCTTACCCTCTTGACACCGAATAATTTCACGGGCACAGTACGGGGAACTGTTCAAACTTTTACATGTTTTCGGAAGAGCTAGCGGACCAGTTCGTGCCCGGGGTAAGCAAGCCGACAGGATAACGGTAGAGCGCGGCCTCGCCTGTTAGGGCGGGGCTGGGAGCGGGTCACGGACTGTGCATCCCGTCACGTATCAGATGTTAGGCTCAGATCTGGTAAAACGTGCTGACTTGCTGGATAAGGTCAGCGGCAAAAATTATGTTCTGACGCCAAGCTTGGTGCCAGAAATGTTTTTGACAGAAGCTTTTGGTGACGACTACGGCGAAATCATACAGCGAACCCTGCAACACCTAAAATTAGGTCTCCATACACAGATATTATGCATGGTGATACCTTTTGTCATCGAACACAATCAAACTTTCTGCAGACTCTTTGCTGTACCCTACGGCACCATGGTATATTTTTTTTAGGTTTCATTCCAACTCGGCGACAAAAAAATCCTACGAATTTCAGTTGGTCGCTTGACTCGGCGACAGATCATCGACAAATCAGTGTATTTCCCCTGGCCGGGCTGGTCAACCGATTCGCTGTTTTTACCAACCGACTCTCACTGTTCCAAACTAGACAGAATAAAATACTGAAAAAAATCTGGATATGGCGATTCCTCTGGCCGCAAGGGCGTGTTTCAGTTGTTGCGATGCGACCAATCTGAGGTAGGCGGAGACTTCCCATGTGCTACGATATTCTTATTGCATTCTCTACAAGCGGCATTCTCACTGCAGTGTCACGAATACCAGCCAGGGTTTAATTTTTGGGCCTTGTTTAACTCGATAGCGGTGCCGCGATTCAGCATCCGGTCTTTAGCGACAAGAGGCATTGCCAGTTCAGGGTAAGTCGGCGAGATGATTGATCGAGGTAGAAAATGACCTGTGATTTTCCAGTCCGCCTTTTCAAGACGCAGACAAGGCTGTTGAATCACTGTAGCAGCCACAAGCGACAGCCTTCCTCCCTTAAGAAAAAAAAAACGTGCGTTGATGACACGCCTGATGAAAGGGAACAATAGGAATGGCGCTTAAGTTCCAATTTATGCCAGTTTTGCCATTGTCCTGTTTGCGAATGGTTGTCAGTCACACGGATCGACAAATGAGGGTTGTGCCTGGTTTCCTATTCAGTTCAGGGCCCCAACCCTCCCCCTAAGTTTGTGAAGAAGTGTGTCGGACTGGGAGACATCCATATTTTTGGGGTGGGTGACATCATTTTTTACTGGTCCATCCAAACTATCTTCAAAATATATGCCCCTGCTTGAAATATAATTATTTCATCATCCCTTCCTTTGCATTTAAGCAATTATTTACATTCACCTTCTGCTAATATGGGTTTGGTTACCGGAAATTTATGCGATGTCCAATGATGTGTGCAATAGGAAGGTAATGAGAAGTGCGGAGCGAGTTGGTGCAGCAAATGCAGGCAGTGAGGAGAGAGAGGGGGGTTAGGCTCAGGGTTCGTTGTCTTCTCCCCCTTTACTAAGAGTTTTATCTCAAACAGTAGCAGGTATTATATCATATTACATATGATATAATATATTATATACTATAAGATATATATATATACATATTATATAGGTATATATTCTAAGGTATTGTGGTCCGACTATCATATGACCTCGGTGAAAGATATGCATTTGGCTGCCTCTGCGGACAATGTTGGCTTTTTGCTAATGATAGCACCTCTTCTGTAACAGGAAAGCTCTGGAAGTGAGTCATCCGGTAGTGCTCATTCACATGGATATTTTATTTGCGTTTGTGAGCAAGCGATTTGTGTTGGTGCAAATATGGTGTATGATTTTTTTTGTTAACATTCAATTGAACAATTGTCCTGATGGAACCCGTACCATAATTTCTGCATACATTAAGTACAGGCTGTGAAGGCAGACAGCCTACCTAGATATGCAGCCTACATTTATAGGGGAAATCGATATAGTTCATGTGGTGGTGGCATAAAGACAGGAATGTCATTTTTACGCATTTTTGGGAGGAAAATAGCAACCCATGGGCCTCACAACCTTTTCTCCTATAGCTGTGGTTATCATCACACTGAGTCTGCTTTGTTTTGATTACAGGAAATTTATGTTCTGAATTTCTTTTTTTTCTTTCAAATGACTTATTTGAGCAGCATAGTGGTGGTAATCAACACAGTTGGTCTGGCGGTAGTATAATAACAGGGCTGTCAATCTCTATGCGTAATTAGGGGCGGGGGAGGTAGCAGCCCATGGGTCAATGTCGATGAATAAAGCCCAGAGAGGATAAGCTTTATGACATAGACACCGTTTTCTCATACCTTTTAGCTGTCTTCCAGTTAGAAGTGTTGTGTGGGGGGTCGGGTGGGGCTGGGGGGGGGGGGGGAGAGACCAGCACTGACAGGGCCGAACTCAATATGGGAGATGAGCACGACCCCGACAGTTGATTTGAATTGACCCTTCTGCATTATGCATGGCAACTATCGCAGGCAAGCTTAGATGTGCATGCTACTAAGCATGCAAAGGGCAATTTTGGCTTGATGATCGAATTTCTACCAATGCTTGGATGTTGGTAACAAAACATGTCATTTTGCTGTGCCAGCAGGTTCTTCGTGATTTGAGATGCAGATTTTTACGCCAGCATACATAAAATAAATCACGAAGGGTGGTGGCCAACACTTTCGACCCTAACTACGATTCACCGGTTTTCATAGCGTGGGCTGATAAGGGAGCGAAGTCGTTTGAAATGAGGAAAGGCAGAGTCTCGCGGGAAGAAGCGGTAAATTGTCTTTGGCAAAATCTTGTCATTGGTGAGAAGTGCCCTGTTTCGTGGGGTTTAATTGACCCTACTAGGCCAGGTTCACGGTCAAATTTACTCGAAAATCAAACTATTTCAGACATGTATGTTCATATGTACGAAACCACGCGCCGTAGAGACATGGGACAGACAGAGGCGTGTTCCTTGTTTAATTTTTGGGCGAATGGTATATAGATGTATCTGTTTCGAGCCTATATGTATAATGTAGGGCTCCGTTAATGTAACCGTGTCGGCCCGGTGTGCGAAATCGTCGCTTGCTGACTGCCGCCCCCGCCAGCCTTAGAAAGCCAGAAACTCTAAGAACACGTTGTTAGTGTCTACACACGCGCAATGAAAGCCTTAGGGGCTAACAAAGATTTGGGCGTGCCTGCACAATATGCCGGACTAGCCCAATATGCCTATAGGTCTTAAGACAGGGGCTGGCAAGGATTTGGGCGCGACAGTGTAATATTCCAGACCGGTATCCTCAAAAACTTAAGGCGGACGGGGTGTCGTATTGACCCTTTCCCCCTCCCGTAGGAGCGAGGATGTTGTTCCGAAGTAACCAACAGCCTGATGTGAAGTTCCTAACAAATCTTAATCCGATTTACTCTTTGGGACACGACGAAAGGTGTCCACCAGGCAACACATGTGCCAGGCTTGGAGCATGCCTGTGGTAGGTTGAAGAGTTTGATGACGGTTGAGTTGGAGCTCGAAGTGCACATGTGATCTTGATGAGGGGGCATGACCTTGAAGAGGCCCGCATATTGAACGACATCCCCAAGTTGTGCCTGTCACCGCTTCGAATTCTTCCAGGTAGGTATTTAGCTGCCCTGGCTATTGTCCTCCTTCGATTTTTTTTTCGTGGTCGAGGAAAGCAAATTCAGTCGTAGATCGAGCTAAAGGCAAAGTTGGTGTAAGCCAATGCTTTAGATAGCACAATTCCCTGTTTAGTAAATATGTTCCTCAATGCGTCATGGTTTGATTATGTCACACACAACATTATACAACATTGATTGAGAGCCAATCAACAGTAATTATGTTTAGAAATTGTGCTCGCGAACGCCAGGTATGCGCGCCTCGACAGTTATACTTTCCTTGGCCTTGATCTCCACATGGCTTATGCAACGACATGATTTCAGTGACGCTATCATGACGTCATGAGTGCGATGGTGACTCCGAAATACTCTTCCTGGAAAATGTTCACCCATTTTCGCAGATGAGCCTCGGAAACTAGAGTTGCTTAGGTCTTAAGACAGGCAGGATCGTGAAGAACACTGACAGGTTTTCAAGATGGCTATTTCAGTTCAAAACCACATGTAAATGTGGAACACTCTTTTTAACACGCGCCTGGGTGGCCGGCTGGATACCCTTTGCCGCTCAGGTGGGGAGGGGCAATTTGACCCCGCTGAAATCTCGGGAACTGAGAGAGCTAGAGACACGAAATATACAGGGTGTGTTGATCTGTACGTGAAATCACTTAGGTTAAAGCTTCAGGCTTCTAGGTCATGACCTTCGGGTTAAATGAGCTAAAACAAGGTCAAATTCCAGGTTGGTCCCTAAAGTGCGCCCAGAACCTAGATAACCGTTTCTAAGGAAAAGGCTACATGCTAATTTAAGGTCAGTGACTTTGCTCGACCTTTTGAAGGTCATGATGACCAAAATCATACGAGCTGCTCTGTGTTTTGCGCTTAAATAAGCGATAAAGATTACACTGGGCTGTATGTTCCAAAAACAAAATGTTAACCTGGGTCATCTTAGGTCAATGACCTATTCTGACTTCTAAGAAGTCCATGGAAATGTATAATGCGGTCTCTGCTGTCAATAAATTCGAAATGAGCACCAGAAACTACCACATACAGGAAGCCCTAGAGTAAGAAAAAGCAGGTTGGTTTTGGCCTTGGTCTGACCAACATACCTGACCTTAGGCCAATGTTATTTGCTCATTCAACTGTTGTGTTGCCTAAGATATCATATCAGAGATGCATGGTTTCGTCTAGCGCTCCGTTGTTACATCAAATTGAACGATTCCATAGAAATTAACGTCGCTGAAACCATGGTCTGGCTTTGACCTGCCATAGGTCACCGACCATATAAAGTACATCTAAATTTTTGATGCCAAACGATTTGCTATTCAATTGTCTACAGCTTGGCAAAATTTGGCACGGCTACGCCGAGCTGTTCGAAAGCTGTTCCGAAAAAAACCTTCGGGGCTGTCATTTAGACCCCCAACCGAGCGCGTGTTAAACGCGAGACCCCGGCAAGTCCCTGATGGGGAAGAAAACTGACGTCTGACTGCGCCGTCCTTTGCCGTTCGAACACAAACGAACATGTTTCTGTATCTTAACTTTCACAAAATAGCGAAAACAAATTTCAAACGTGTCGGCCGGCTCGTAAATATGGGGTTTTGTTAGCTGATACCGACATAGCACCTCAGCCAATTTGCACCCCGCTCTGTTAATGCGCAGTGTGGCTTCGAAGAGATCTCGGACGAGCAACTGCCAGGGTACTTTTGTCCATGAGCCGTGCTGAACGCTGCTGGTGTGGGCGGCGTCACGCCATATGCCGACCATGTCGGCTGGTTTGTAAATGTTTCATAAATGTTTTCATGTTTGTTTACTGCGCCGCACCGTTGCAATCGACAACCGTGAACAAAACATTTGCAAGACAGCGGGTAGAGACAAAGCAGGGTATCGCTGGGTTGGAGGCCTTCACGTCTGGGCAAACACATGGGTACCAATTTTAACTGAGCTAGCAGTTGGGTTAGGTGCAGATTTGGGTATTTGAATGGGAACTTACAGACATGGATTCTGCTATGGGTAAGAAGCTGAACAAATGTTGCACAGATACTTCAAGAAATTCGGCACGATATTGCTGTTTGTGCTTCGTTAAGTTAGATTATTCCATTCAGACTTCAAGTGTAAAACTTGTCGATAAATCCTGTAAGACTTCATAAAACTAAAATTAACGCACAAATCCGTCAAACGGGTGCACACTTAAGGGCTTAAGTGCCAGAAAATTGCAAGCGGGTGGGTATGGTTGAATAGGAATGGGTGGTGTAATGATAATACAAGCACCAAAACTGAACTGATGGACCCTGAACTCGGAGATCGCTTGCGCAAGTCTCACGAAAACAGTTGCATTTTCTGTTTCCACAAGCAAGCAAGCAAGCAAGAGTTGGAGCTACAGGTCACAGGACCCGCCAAGCCCCAGCCGCGAGCTGATCCAGTTTGTGACCGTCGTCTGGTCTCCGAGACGCCAGCCTTCTACCACCACCCTCAGTGGCGCGGAGGGCCGATCATGCGCACGAGACACGCGGACCGGGCACAAGCCACCGCCAAACAGAATTATGCAAATCGCAGCAGACACCACCCGACGGGGCGGAGGGCACTTTGGCAGCGAGGCCAGCCGATAAACAAGAGCAGATCGCACCGCTGCCTGCTCAGCATCTATTCCGGACGATCTGCGTAACGATCGCGTGATGATGCCATGGTAAGATATTCGTGCCGCTGCCGGCCATGGCCGCGGCGTGCCGGCATCGTTACGAACTCACCCCCGAACCATCCGTCTCAGCGGCAGCTGGCCTGATGGTTGGCTGACGGCCGGCTGGGGCGAGCCGGCTGGGGACGAGCCGGCGCCGCCGCCGCAGACGCGTCTCCGCCCGCTCCACGCTGCCGGCATCGATCTCTAGCCGGGCCCGGTTCTCAACTGTTCTTTTCACTCCCTGAATTGAGTTGTTCGCTGTGCCTGCCCCGGTGCGCCGCGGCCTAATGGCAGGCTCGCCCAATTAGATGCTCGGCAGGATGTCATCAATAGTGGGCGAATGCCGACGCACGTTCACACAGGCTTCGCTGCCACGCATTACTCAGGGCTATCGACTGCGTTGATGTCATCGGCGCCCACATGTCGGCGTTGCAGTTGTGAGGACAAGCGTGGGATGCGGACACCGGCCTTATCAGGTCACGGCCCTAGAGCCTGCGTTGGCCATGGGTCTCAGGAGCGAACGGCAATCGCGTGTAATTCCTCCAGACCCAAAAGCCCGTTTCGGTGGCCGGTGTACGTGTCAATAGCAAACGGCCTCCCATAGAGCTCGGCTGCCAGTCCCCTGAATTGTGAATCGATCGGTCTGCCTGGAAAGAAGCGCCAAACTAATCAGATAATTGTCCATCCATGTTCGCCCGAGGCAGCGTGGGAGTACCCTAGATGGATGATGACTTGCTGAGACGTGAATAAAATGTGAATGTATCTGTCAGCCAAAAAACAGCATATTGATGTTTCTAACGGAACTGTAGTGCGATCGCAGCCTAAGTTGAAACTTTATTTCTTGGGACCATCAACCCCATTGTAAAACCGCCACCATTCAGGCACATTTTGCGACGTCGAAGGTGCGAGGTGATAGCACACAGCATTGCCGTCATTGTGTCGATGATACAAAGGCATCAGCAAATCGAGCATGTCTTTTGGGCGGGGGGGGGGGGGGGCATACGAATAAGACCTGTGAGTGTGCAAAAACATCGGCCTACACTGCAGTAATATTGGCTAGCTTTGGGCGGATAAATGCCAGGTCATGATGATCGACGTGGTGGATTAGATTGGAATTGTTTATGCCTTAGTTCTGTGAAAGCTATCGGAAAACAAATGTACGTGGGAGTGGATATTGATCACAATAAGCGAACTTTGTGCCCATGTGGTTTTCATGGCCTGCATCTGTCTTGCTTTAAGCCACGGCGTGTTGTATTGGAGGACAGCCTCGGAAAAGATGTCGTTAGCTGGATTCCGGTTCACTGCAGGGGCACTGGTCGGTCGGACACTGTTGAGAGTGCTTGAATATTTGCAAACCATGCTCCCGTCTATACCTTACGGCTGGTTTTATCTCTCTGTCAGCTCTGGTCGCCCAGATCTGACACGAATAAAAACGCAAAGAATTGTCCATTGCATGGTTTGCGCGCATTGCCCACGGTGTTTTGCACCAGATTTGTGTTCGACTCATCTCCACGTGATTCAAATCAATTCTAACTCAATGCATTGAATAGCCGAATCACCCGGGGCAAATCAAAGTGGCCTTCCAAAAAGTGATCCGAATGAATTTTTCAAGCATTCCTGTTGTCACGGATTCTGATCATGACTCTGATTGACAGCAAATAGGGACGGGGTAAAAAACTGAGTTTTGATAAGAACGTAAACGGTAAAGCTTAAAATACATCTTACAACCGTTCCAAACAGGTCTTGGCTGTTTCAATGTCAATCAATACTTACCACAATCATAAGTGAACTATACTTAGCAGCCTAACTGTCTACAATTACGCGTAATGCAGAGGCAACGAACAATGGAACTAAACGTACGAAGATGGATCTAATAAATGAAAACGCCAATGGCACTATTGACTAGCACTATGGACATGTTTGACTCAGATTGGGATACATGTGTATCTGACGTGTGTATTTTTGCATTAAGATATCAAATTGAACACACAACACCTTTATGTAAGCTCGTACAGTCACTTACTTCAAATTGCATGACAGCAGCGAAATACTGTGTGATGTTTCCAGTATTTGCGCCACTCTGGCTTACTTCTAAACGGGAGAAACGGGAGAGTCTGCACTGCCGCACTGGCTATTTCGCATGAATGTATTTCAAACACTGTCCTTACCTTGGCTTTATGCATCCATTCAGCTCCAGCCAAGGAGAGCGAGCATGCTGGCGGTCACCATATTCGGACGCTCTCTTCTGGGAGTTGTGGTGCACTGCGATGATGGGTTGTGGCCCACCTTTCACCGCTCGGCCACAAGTGCACATTGTCAGTGCTTTCGAGGTCAGACACATTTTCTCAGCTAAAATGGCGACCAATAACGGGGTTTCAGCAATAAGGGCACATTCAGTAAATGCCATGGACGCCGCTGGTGGAGGAGAGCTGCGATGGCCGGTTTCGCTGAACCGCGCGGCCCACGGTGCCGCTGCTGAATGGCCTGTGCTGGCGGTCATCGCGCAGCACAGACGACACCAGCCAGACATCGACACGACACGAAACCAAGATGCGTGCACCCCGACGAAGCGAGTTACCGCCTGTGGTGAATAAGGACGCAGGGGGGGGGGAGGGGGGGGGGGGGCAACGCGACAGCTGGATGTGCGGCAGCTGACCTTCAAAGGAACACCGGACGCCACCGTGACCTTGACATACTCGGAAGCAGATCTGGGATAACTTGTGATAATGCGTACATCGCGCGGCCGGCACCCTCCCCACTATTTGCGCTTGTATCGGTGGGCCTACAGGGGCACGCAAAAGCCTCCTGAGGAGTTAGGTAATTGCAGTGGCCATTGATTCGTTTCCGTGCGCATGCGCACTAAATGTAGGTGTGCGGCTGTTTTGTGCCATGTGCTTTTTTGCTGTTTCTATATGGATAACACGATGACATAAAAAGCTATAAGCAAAGCGGCTCGTAATAAATACTGTCAATGATATCTTGATGCAGTGAGCTTCAATCTCGCAGTACATCATTTCTGGACATTGAGCATATGCCGCGGGTACGTTCCATCAAATGATTTCATCATGAGCTTCCTCGGTGCCAACCGTTCTCATCAGCGTGCTCCTGTCGCCAGCAGAGGCGGTCGGCAGTGCGCGTGCATCGCGCGGCCCGAC
The DNA here is from genome assembly GCF_011947565.3 of Pollicipes pollicipes. Taxonomy (NCBI): domain Eukaryota; kingdom Metazoa; phylum Arthropoda; class Thecostraca; order Pollicipedomorpha; family Pollicipedidae; genus Pollicipes; species Pollicipes pollicipes. Next base: position 44,597,690 of record NW_023596136.1, read on the forward strand.
CCGAGGGGGTGCCGGTTCCCCAGGACCTCACCTGCCCGCCTCCCGACTACAGGCGGTACCAGCGCGGCCAATTGGTCGTGGCGTGCGCGCCGCTGCCGCCAGCGCGCTGGCCTCCCTTCGGACCTGCTCCGCAGCGGCCGCGACCCCCACCGGCCAGCCACGCGGGCTCCCGCTCAGAGCCGGCGGCACCGTCGGACGGGGATGTCACGCGTGGGTGCCGCCGATGGTGCGCCTCGTGCACCCGCCGGGGAGGCGACGGCTCGCCGCTGTCGTGCCGCTCTAGCTGCAGCCGGCGGAACGACGACGCGTAGGTGTAGGATATATGTTAATGCAAAAACGTCTTGGAATTATTCCTGCGTAATGGCACCCGCTGACGCAAAGAAACGTAGCGAACGAATCGGGAGAGAATGTGTCGCGACTTTCAACGCATTTAACTCAGCAGCAGCTTTTCGGCACAATTCTGTTACGCGGCAGTACGCGTCAAAGTGAGCTGTGTCCGCCCGGTTAGTCCCCTGAGGACGCCCTGCCCAGCTCCCATCGAGACCAGACGAACTAGTGTGGCGTTTGCCTGCCAGAGCACCACACACCTGCTATAAAGGCTTTGAAGTTGCGTGGGATGAGAGGGGGCACGACCCAGCAGCCGTCTTGGAGGCAGAGACGGACCCGAGAGATCGGCTCCGCTCTCAGGTCTGCCGGGCTGCTGTGCCCGCGACGAGCAAGGTCAACGTGAAACTGAGGTGTCTTCTGAAAGGTTGGACAGCAGGGCCACAGGCCTAACGCACCGCCGTCAGAAGCACCCGAAGACTTCCGTAACATCCGCCTCCAATGTGTCACCACCACGCGTGTGGAGCCGTGCCCGAGTTCCCTGAGTCCTAGCTCAGCCCTAGTCAGCTCTAGGTCTGCAGTTCTCCTCCTTCAAATATTCAAGTAATGGCACCGAATGATGTTCTGACAGCGGTCTACGCCTATGTGGCAGACCTGCCGTCGGCGGCGGCTCTGAAGCGCGAACGGAGCGGGTTGGAGATTTCCTGAACGCTCCTCTGTGGTCGTCTGCCCGACAAACGGAACAGAACATCCCGGAAATGCCTTAGACGCACCTAAACAACTTATGTCCTCCATCATCCGCCAGTTCGAGCAGTATGCGCATGCGTGGTGACCGCTTAGCGCGACGTGACGATAAGTATCCTGGTCCTATGGTCACCGATTGATCTTGCAAATAGTCTTCGTTCCCCTTATAGAACCATCTCATACAGCGTGTAGGTAAGCTGTTATGCATTACAGCTCTAGCTGTGTGGCTACTGCAAATTTGAGGAAAAAAACGGCCAGCCTTCGTGCTTTCATGGCGTCGTAGTGCCCAACTCATTGTCCCGAGAAGTGCCCTTGGAGCATGCTATACAAATAATGCAAGTCTTCTGAAATGGCATGACCCGTTTATGCCTGGTACATATCGGTCGTGTGATCCGAGCATCGAGGCTGCTATCTTTGCCGCAGTGTCACTCATATTGGTTTCGGTTTTACACTACTTGAGGACACACTAACCTGCCATTCCTCACCATCGGCACCTCTGGCATTAAATGTCACAGAAAACGCGAAACTCCGGAACATTTGGACTGAAACGTGCAGCGCTGTGGTGGGCAAAACAAAAAGAAAACAAACTTTTCAGAATGAAGTGTTTGTGGAGTCCGGGAATCCCTGGGCGGAGGCCTAATCGCCGCTAAAAAAGTGATGAGTGGTACGCTGATCTAGATATGCAGTTCCGTTGCTTTAAGTAAGCAGTCATATATTGGTTGATGCCAAGGTCAAATCCTCTTCGTGCTCCAATCTAAGCCAATGGCATTTACCCTAGTATCTTCCAGGAGCAGGGCCCATTCCAGAAACACGGGTACGCCCCAAATCCGTGCATGACCCACTCCATGGCTCATATGACCAGCAGAGATGTTCACAGATTGGATCCGGTCCAATCCGATGAGGATGGCTTGGAATCAAAGGCGATCGTCAGACCATCTGTCTAAAATTTTCAGATCCGATCTCAAACGTCTCGGCCCACCAGGAAGACCAGCCATGTGAAACCACGTTAGTCTGCTGTCACGTGTCGGACATGGGTTGGATGATAAAGCAGCTACGATACCACGCACACATCATGCCCACTTCATTTCTGCTTATCATGCATTTTAAGCGAGATCACTCGTAAGCGTGAAGCAATGCTGGTTTGTCATCTCACAGCATCAGGCCACGATATTTCAGTCCCTTCTCTGAAAGCGCAAAGAATAAGGTCCCGTTACCAACTCAGGCGTGTGGTGAAGAGGAGAGGAGTCGCGTCCAAGTCCGGAAAGTTGTGCGATATGCTAACGATTTCAGTCATCATCTGTGCGGAAATTTAGCCGCACGGGGAGCGAGCTGCCTCTAAATCTGGGTTAATTCTGCGGATTTGCATATTTCCTGCGTCTGTTTAATATCTGTATGCGAATTATCCGATTTCCTCGGCGCTGATCCGCTATGTTCACGGAGCAGAAAAGTTCAGGGCCGCTGGATTTTCGGCTTGGCAGCTTTTCTGCTCAAAAGTCAGACGAAGAACGCCGACAGCAAGGGTTGGGCCAGTGCTAGGCAGCTCCTGCGCAGGTCCATGACGGGACCTAACCTAACCTAACCTAACCTAACCTGACCTAACCTAACATAATCTAGCCTAGTCTAACCCAACCTAACCTAACCTAATCTTATCTTCCCTTACCTTACCTTACCTTACCTAACGTAACCTTACCTGACCCAACGTAGCCTAACGTAACGTGACGTGACGAGATGTAGCGTAACATAACGTAATGTATCGTAGCCTAACCTCCACCAGCATGAGCTGTGACAGTGCACATCAGGGCTGGGTAACTCCAGCACAGATCCATGACGGGATCAGTCAGCTTGACTGGGACGAGCGGCGACCGTAGATGCCTCGGACCGGCATCACTGGGGCGTGCAAGTCGGTGCTGATTGAAGCCCATATGATAATGATGGTAAGCTATGCAAGAAATGACTCGGCATGATCTTTCAATCTTGCATGTGTCAAAGCAAAATGGGACCGAAACCCCATTGGATGGAATCGATATCAGAAACTGGCAACTTAGATAATATTTGATACTATGTCTTATGTTGATGCCTAACCAAACATTTCTGATAATTCGCAGGTCGTTGTCTGCGCATGCCCCGCTTATATGAAAACCAAAACCCTATATGCTCTTCACGTGTTGCGTCTCCACACCTTTGCGGAAACCGTACGTCACTAAAGATTTATGGGGGCTGCAAGAGCAAAAGTGGTGGACGACTGATGCACGTGCAAACGCGCACATATATCACAGCTAGCTTTACGTAACGCTGTCAGTGAAATTCCATTCTTTTAGAACCAGCCCAATCCTGTCTGCATCTTTACTCAGCGCATCGCGTGTCGCAGCTCGCTCGGTTCAGGAAGTCAAACTTCGCTCCATACGCGGCGGATTTGTCTACTCTGGCGAACTTTAACCACGAAGCATTTGGACCGGTATCCTTTTCACTCGCTCGGGTCCCTGCGGAGTATCGCGTTTCAGAGCGCCTGGCGCTTCCTGGGAGGCATGGCTGTCGGGCCTCGACGTCCGCCACCGGCCATCTGACAAAGGCCGCACTGGGAAAAGGCGGATCCAGGAGCCGTAGCGGAGTTTGACTACCTGCTCCTGTCTTTGCCGCGCTCCGTTGAAGTGTTGAATAATGCATCAGGCAATACATGCAATATCAAAGTCAAAATACGGCGACCACGACCTAGAACAATTCCCCTGATCGCAATGCATTAGTCCGTCTAAGATCCGATGCACCGCTAATGGATTCCCGGCAAAGCCCGCCCGGCTTTTCGTCCCATCATACCAACTTGTCAGATACATCTGCCGTTGGGTCCCTAAGAGCAAACGCCGCCGAATGCCCCACCAAACGCCGCGAATGTGGGCAGGCTCCATGGCGCTAGACGGGTTTCGTGGAACTGGACGCGTTTAGACCGATCCCGCGGTAGCGAGTTTTCTGAACAGCCCGCCTAAGTTATCCTGTGCTGACTGCGCTGAGACGGCTGTCAAATCTTCCACTGAGACGCATCACATTGCGGGTGATCAGCGAGCATTCCTCAGCCGGCCGTGGCTGCGCGATGTGAGGGGGACCGCAGACCTGGCGGACCAGACCTGACCCGGCTGGGACCTGGCGGGACCGCGAGGAGAGGAGACCGGGGCGGCCGCCGGGCAGAGTGATCGCCTGCCGTCGTCCCTCGTGGGGCAGAGTTTTCAAATTTTCCACTGAGATATTTCACACCGAAATGCCAAATAGTTTTTTTTTTGAATTGCATGAGCAATTAACTGCACGCAATGGCAGTCGTTTTGATTTGCACAACCCAACGCTTTTCCTGTCCCCTGTTTCCATCACTTCAGGAATGAAACGGATGCCAGATGCATCACATTGCATAGTGTCATGCGATTATGTGATGCGTTGTGATCCCCCTCTATGATCCTATGATATGTGATACTGATCCTGGCGGGGAGAGCGTCTCAACACCCCTCTGGTTTTCCAGACGCGCAGCGTAACCGCTGCACTCCTCACATCGTGTTAGGCGAATCCAGCGTTTAGGGCTGGCTGTTTGTTCGAGGCTCGGTATGGTATGTTTGTCGTTTTCTGTGTGCCGATACATAATAACAAATTTATATATATATATATATATATATATATATATATATATATATATATATATGTATATATATATATATATATATATATATATATATATATATATGTATGCATATATGAAAAATAAAAAGTAAAATAAAACCCAAGAAAAAATATATTCATGCGCCAAAATTTCAGTGAGCGCGAAACATCAGGCAACTGATGGGAGAGGAAAGGAGGCAGTGAAGCTGCAACTGACATTTGTTTCGTGTTCAGCCGCCAAACAATATGGCTGAATGGTGTGCAATGTATTTTCTTGGGTCATTTTGGATCGCTGACCTTTTGCACATCCACAAAGATGATATGTAAGGGGTGTCTACAGTTGTAAACAGTGGAATGCCTGTGCAACACGAGTGGGAGGCAGACATGTTCATGTCAGTCCATACGGAGCTATGAACTACTGGGCATAGCTCAAGCGAAATTAATCACATATAAATCGTCCTAGATATTCACAAAGAGCACATCTATTCGTTACAATGGCTGACTACAGAAACTGATATCCACTGAATTAGATGTAATAAATGTTGATGACACATATCGCATGCCGTGCGAATGGCCTGTGTGTAGAATTACGCACGGAACTGCATGCAAAATAAGCTCCATCCGGGAAAATTTACGCCGAATTTGAAGCGTTATGGCTCGCTACATATTCAAAGCGTAATGGCTTGTTATTTAATGCAAGATATGCCATTGTAGCTGACGATGGAATGCTTATATGCGTCCATGAAACAATCGATATTAAGTACCAGTCATGATCAGCACATGGTATATCATCTCTTGGAGGTCCTAATCTCTTGTTATGAGGTTAGTCATGGGCTAAGATCAGGTCTTCCCTGCACGGTTTGACCGCAACATCCGAAAGTGAGACGATATAGCTACGTGTCGGCTACATGCTGCCGCCAGTCAGGGCAGGGACCTGAGCTGATTTTAGGGAAGCAGATTCAAGACGTAGGTTTGAGAAATGCGGTGGTTTTGCACATTATGAAAGAATCGACTCACACTTGTTAGCTTGCCCCGGAGTGCTAGAGCTGCGCCTTTTTAATTTGATTTATGTTTAAGTTTTGTAAAATGCTTCCGATTGTTCAGCGCAAAACCGTAGGCTGCAATGGGATTATGCCACAGCGCAGGCCCGCGTGGTGCGATACAGATGCGACCGCCGGCTTTTTTCCTGTTGTGACCAAAATCCGTGCAGAGTCAAGCCATTGAGCCGGTTGGAACGTCTAGTTCTGTGGCCAATGTTAATGCCGTGCCGTACAGCTGCTATCGACCGGCGCTGGCCCCTCTTGGCAGAGCTGCAGCAGGCAGTGGCGCTTCTGCAGGCTGCCTTGTGTCAGCATACTCAAAGCGCTCCGCACTACGGAGGATGTCCTGGCAAAGTTAATAATCCTGCCGACATGATTGTTTCTGGCGTATATGGCTGGTCCACCGTGCACAGCAGCGTGTCATCTGATGTTGGCCGCCAACAAGAGGAGCACGTCGGCAACAGTATGCCGCCAGTTCTTGTACCGCTTGGAAACACACCTGTATGTGCCATTGGTCGCGGCACTGTCGGTAACTGAAAGTGGCTCCCTCCATTATTCATACGAGAGCACTTGCAAGCAAGCGGACTGGCGCCGTTGCGCGAGATAACCACTCCATTGCGAATTGCGCAAAGGACTGCAAAAATTGCGCAAAATTGCGCAAATGACTTTGCATTCCATCCGCTGGAATAGTTGTGAGCAAGACTTCTTACTTTGCACAGCATTCGAGCGTGACGGCGGTTGACACATTTCTACTGTAGCTGGCATATTCGCCATATTATATTGAACCGCTCTCGTGCCGAGCTGTCGTAGCCGACCACTGGATGTTGTTCTTTTGCGGGGAGCACAGATTGATCGCACTGGGCTTTACAAGATGCTGAATGTCGACCTAGTCGCTCTGACTGACTAATGGAACCTTAGCGTAATAACTCGCTGAGCCAAAGTAATTATTGGAATGCATCGGCGCCGCACCTCAAACACAATAACTCAGCACAGTCCCTGCCAGATTACCCCCAGCAAATGGTTCCCTGGAACTGAGCCCGTCAGGCTCGGTATGCAAACCCAGTGCCGATAAGAATCGCACCGAAGCACTGGAGCCATCGCGAAGGCTTCAGTGACCGTTTGCGCAACTTACCGCGCACATCGGAAACCGCGCGAGATGTTACATCTGGATGATGAGCAGCACCCAGCCGTCCAGTGGTTGCAGTGCTGATGCGGCCGCCTGGTCTGCGCTGGCAGGGTCTGGATGAGATGCGCCGTAGGAAGCATCTGACTCAGCTCTGTTCACGGCCAGACATCGCTGATTTGATGCTCGGCTGGGTGGGGCCATATTTTTCTCGCCAGTCCGACGCCGCCATATCACTTGACGAGGCCATATTCCCTGGATTTGTCCGATGGCCTATGGTCCACTAACCCGTCGTTTCTCTCGGTTCAAAAGGCTCGCCATAGGCCACTTCCTTTTCTATTTTGTGGAAAGATTGGTATTGATTTTGATCAAAGCCCTCAGCGCTAGTGTCCAGGATGCGTTGGGCGCTGAAGAACCGCGTTCCATCTGTCGCTGACCACGACACCAATTCTTGCCCTGTCTCCCATATTGACGCAGAGCCAAGTGTCCTTTTAACTTGTCGTAGTTTTTGCATCGGTTTGAGAAGCCTTTGAGACGTGGCGTTATTGGTCAGATTGTTTGCACAGGAGAGTGATGCATGTGTGATACTTGTTCTATACAAATCACACCGTAGACATACTTATGTTGTATTCATGAGAAAAAGTTGTGATTAATCAAAACTGTTGATCTTATTAAGCCTGTTTCAATTATGCACATGAACTACATAAATGGCCATGATGCTTAAGGCACAAACTAGGCATGCACCTGGTTCCCTGCCGCAGACCAGTAACACCGCACGAAGTGGACGTTCTTGTTGGCTGCAGGTTGGTTTTACTTTTTAAACCGTGCGTCGGAATTCATGTTATGACAAGGTGGCTAGTTAGTATTCGTCATAAATCTTGAAAACGTCGTAGTAGTAACGGAGCCACATCATCCATTCGCAAGCTTCCGCGTAGTATTTCACGTAAATGCGTTGCTACTTCGGACAAATGACCTCTGACATCACACAGGCGGAACATTTGTAATGCGTCTGGTTCAATAAGATGCATTCTAATTATACAGCGAGACACCATTTGAATAGTTTATTTTTCCTAGAGCTTTTTTGACCAAATGCGATCATTTCAGTCCGTGAAATCACAGAGGTAAGAAGCGCGGCAGGGCGCGCTAGATAATCTTTATTGTTGGAGCCCTCCGGTAACCAGCCTCGCCACACACACACACACACGGATTGCACCATGCGGTTGTGCAGGCACAGCAGCGTGCCCGGGTGCCCGCGTGCCCGGGTGCCCGGGTGCCCGGGAACTCAGGTCACGGTCAGCGGGTGCTTTCTTAAAATATTTGCTCCGAACCCTTTGAATGGATGGATTTCTTGGATCAGCGCTCACGCTGAGCAGTGCTTGTTGTGTGAGCCCTGACCCCTACCATCCGATCGCGCAATTCCATGTCAACGGCAGAATTTGGTGGCGAAAGCTTAACGTGCCGCAATGCTCGGCACGGCCCGTCCTGCCCTCTGACGTCAACTGACCTCCAGCGCGGCCGATGCCACCGGCCGCAGGCCATACCTGTCAAGGGCAAATAGCGAGCGCCCTAAAGCGACTGGAACCCACCCCGCCACGGGCGGGTGGACCGGAAGGCAGGCGCTCTAACCGACTGAGCCACCGGACGGACGGACGTCAATTGTCCTGGTGAGAATTCAGAGGCTTTCAGAGGTTCAGAGTTCCCGAGTTCGCGTCCAGAGGCTTCTGGACAAAGCAGCGGAGGAGGAAA
>NW_023596136.1:44607299-44710035 GCF_011947565.3 Pollicipes pollicipes
CAATGTTAAAGCAACAGGCTACCTAATCAAATAATTTTGAAACAAATACATAGTGTTTACAGAGTAGTGTTTACGACATAGTGATTACAGAGTTGTGCTTCGTGTAACTAAAAACGTGTGAATCTGCAACCAGTGATTATAAAGATTCAACATTTTAAAATGTGCGCCATACGGGCCGAGTTATGCCGCTTACGTTGAGAAGATGAGATTATGGTCATGAGATAATGAGATAATAGATTTATGAGATATGAGGTTATGAGATAATGAGTTAATTTTGGGTTTAGAGCATTTCACAGACTGAATTTTTAGGATCTGGTTCTGCCCGAATCGGCTAGTGTAGATCCAATTCATCCGGCAATGCTCTTTTTCCAGTTTTTTTCCAGTTTGTCTTGCTCAGTCTGATCCGGTCCTACTTACAAGGAAAGTTGGTCAAAGCAATGCGAACCGATCTGCTACTACAAGTGACACTTTTAAAGACGAATAACCGCAAGTTTTATTCCTTTGAGTATCATAAATTTCAGTCATTCACCAATTTTCACAGGAAAAAGGAATGCATCCAGTTGATATAAATTAGTGGGTGCGAAGGCACTCAACACAGCTTTTGCATGTTGAAAATAGAATGTCCCTGAACATCAGAACAAACAAGGCGCATAGTATCATTAATCATTCACAACTATTTTGGCTTTCATTTCACCTGTACCGTCACATCAGAGTAAAAATGCATGTCGGGCATAACGTCGTTACCTTACATTTTTCATAAAGATGAAATAAATGTCGGGCATAGCCTCACCACCTTACATCCTCAAACTCCAGGTTAGCAGCAACTCATATTTACACGTGGCACTAGAGCTCTGGCGTTACCTAGGTAACAAGCGCGGGACGAAACCTATTTAGTACGCCTTCTAAAAAATAAAACGGCCATCGACCATCTCGGCTCATATATGATAATGCATTTGTCGTAACACTCCCGGACACCCCAACAGAAGACTGAGACCATTATGTGCAGCTAAGTTGATGACCGCTTCAAAATTGTAATCCACGGGCGCGTTTGTCCACTAGTAGGTGCCTGGTTATCGTCCAGGAAATCACACAGCTGCATCGCTTCTTAACCCCGTTGCTAAAATGCCAGATACTACTAGATTCCCTTTTGCTCTCATTGAACGAAATACGAAACTGCTCTAACTGGCCAAATTACCTTTTTCCTCTACGTAGCGAACAATTTTTAAGTTGTTCTCGGACCCTTTGTATGAACGAGCTCCTGCCATAGCTTGCAAGCATCTCTTAGCTTAGCTGCCATAGCTTGCAGCATCATCATCATCTCTTTACGCTTCTTATCGTCTAAAGAATGGCCAAAAACCATTTCAACCTTCGATGCACTCTGTGGCTTATGCTCTCCCCTCGCGCGCCAGATCAAGACAGTAAAATAAAAGCATGCAAATTAACCGACTAACCATGGTCACCATGGTTGCCGTTTTATGACTGTGGTAGCTGACTTTTGAGGACTGTTTTCTCTTCAATTGAGCTAAAGTTGTTTTATGAAAGATAGAAAAAGGAACATGTCGAATACTTCCAACCCGTCTGTCCGTCCCCAGTATACATGCAAAAGAGCAAAACATTTCATGCAACGAACAACTCGTCCAATTTCACAGCCTGCGCGGAACATAACGTGGTTACATCATGTGATGTAGCATAAGCACGGCATGCACATTCTACCACAGACCAGTTATATCTGCAGCCGTGCACGATTTGCGACGGGAAGAAGATCATATGTGCACCGTACCATGTCATCGTCTCCTGCTGTTTACTTTTGATCTGCCGAGCAAACTACACGGAAACACGGGGAGGCCGGGCAAATATTAGACCGCGTATACACGTTTAGAACTAATATTGACGCTAGCCACTTGATACACATGACGAATGATTGAAGGTGAGATGAATTAGACGCATACAATGCTCGATGTTTTCTACCACCCTGCACGCTGCCGGTTTAGATATTTAACTTTGATGCCATTCATATTGCTGGGTAGGGGGAATCAGTTTCTGTCGCCTCTGCAGTGTTTACCTGGGCCGTAAAACATATATCCCTGTAAAAGGGTTTGTTTCAGAACCCATTGCGAAATGGCGCTGCATCGCACTGAATACGCAATCACATACGCAGCTTGCATGTCTCCAAATGCCTCCTCTTCTATCGCACATTTTCAAGCTTGCTTTATCAACGAAGCATGTCCACTGCGTCACTGGAGAGCTCCGGTCTTCGTCGAATCCATGCTCCCCGAGAGTCCCAGCTGTACCGTTGGGCCGGGCCTAGCCGTCTCCGTCCCACAGTTTGCATTAAATGCAAAGTCTCCTGTGCCCTCTGCTCCGCAGCCAAGGCTACGCAGTGAGCAGCGGTATGGAAAACAGGCTTGGAAAGGTTACCGAAAGGTTATGCAAATGGCGGATCTTGGACTCAGCTCAGTGCACGAAAGGGAACTGCGCAGGCAGCGGTGCCCAACCGGCATTTCGGCCTGCATGCCCGTCTTGGTAACTCAGCGTCCGTCCTGGTAGCTCGGTGCGTTATAGGGCCTACCCTGTGATCCACTCGACTGTGACGAAATGGGTTGGAGTTGCTTCTCTCGACACTCGCTGTTTGCTACCACTGACTGGGGCTGCCGGCAGCCGATGTGTAACAGTGTGCCAGCCACCGTCCATTAGCTGCACATAAACACCCCGTCGGTCGCTCAGCCCCGTGTCATTTTTCTCGGCCGGGCGACACGCGATAACTACTTGCGTGATAGATAAGTCTACTCTTGATGATCTCGCCATTCAAAGGCGTTCTCGCGAGTCGTGCAACTACAAATGTGGTACAAATATACTGATACAAATACTGATATATAAATGCAAATATGGATGTACTGATGCAAACAAAAATCTGACGCAAGAGTTGGCTGCTGGGGCGTTGAAAATGAATTTTAAAAGCACGTTTCTAACCACATCACGGATGGTATGCATTGCTTTTAGCTTCCGACGGAACAGACGACAGGTCTAACTTATCTAATTTCCAGACGCGTGGGCTTGTACGGAGATAAATCATTCTTGCAGCTGCACAAAACCCGCTAGGTCAGGCAGACGCAACACGCACCGCCCGGTCTAGAGGGACAACGCCCGACCGGCCGCCCAACAATGCGGTTATGTGCAGCTAATTGATGGACAGCGGCAGGCAGGGGACCGAAGTTTCACTAGCTCAGATTGACTATTGACATACTTTTTAAGTAGAAAAGACTGCTGTAGGCAGCACAGTTCTGTGCTCAGTAGATACGTCCCTCGATGCGTCATGGTTTGATTACAGCGTCGTACATTGCAAAACATTGGTTGGGAGCCAATTGGTCTGGAAATCGTGCTTGCGAACGCCAGATATGAACGCCGCGAATTCTACTTTTCTTGGCCGTGATCGCCGCATTGCTTACAAAATGACAAAATCTGAATGGCGCTCTTATGACGTCATGAATGCCAAGGTGACTTCCAAACACTCGCCGAAATACTCCCGCTTTTTTTCGCAAGCGTGTAGCTCAGAAGCTGAAGGAGCTTAGGTCTCAAGAAGGTCAGGGTTGTACACAGCACTGAAAGGCCTTCAAGATGGCTGTTTTAGTTAAAAAATAAACATCTAAGCACGCGCTCGGGGTCAAATTGACTCCCCGAAGGTCTTCCAAAATGAATAGCAAATCGCTCGGTACCAAGCATTTAGATGTACTTTGTAATGTTACTGACCTATGGCAGGTTAAAGTCAGGCCATGGATTCTGCCAAGTCAAGTTCAAGGGAATCGTTCAATGTTGTGCAACAGCTAAGTGTTGAACGCAGGCATGTATCTTTGAGACACTTTCTTTGGAAAGAAAAAACATTGGATCAATAAATTCCATCGACCTAAGGTCAGTTTTAAAGATCGGATCGAGGTCAAAACAAATAGATTTTAATACTCTAGGGCTTGCTTGGGGGTAGTTTCTGGTGCTCATCTCAATTGTTTTGTTAACAGAAACCGCAATATTTATTCTCTATGGAATTATCAAAGATCATAATAGGTCACTGAACTAAAATAGCCCCACGTCAACATTTGTTTTTAGGGAACATAGTACCTATCGTAATCTTTGTCTTATTCAAACTGAAACTCAAAACAGTCCTGTATAATTTTGGTTATCATGACTTTGCAAAGGTCAAACAAGAACACCGACCTCAAATGAGCATATGACTTTTTGCTTAGAACAGGTAGCTAGGTTCTGAGAGTACTTTGAAGACCATCCTCGAAATTGGTTTGTTTGACCTTATTTGATCCAAAGGTAATAAACAATGAACATCAAACCGCTACCTAAGTAAGTTCGCATACAGGCCAACACACCCTTTAAATTTGGTACCTCTAGCTCTCTTAGTTCCTGAGATCTTAGGGTGGTCAAATTACCGCCCCCCCCCCCGCTACCCGAGCAAAGGGTATCTAGCCGGCCACCCGGGCGCGTGTTAATGTGGAACACTCTCTTAATGTTGATAAGAGGACAGTTTCAGGTGGAAGCGGATGAATGAAGGACCCGGTGATCTTAGAGGACGGCACTGACTGTGACGAGCATTGAGTTACGTCATACGCGTCTGGATGAGCGCAGTCACGGAGCCTCATTACTTGATATGATTTGGTGATATTTTATTGGGGGGGGGGGGGGCAAGCCACCGGATGTCTCTATCACTGGCCCTTTAACAATGAAGATGAATAATATAATGACGTGATGATTTATGCATGTTTGTGGTGTCTATTGCAGTGTCCACGGTACCACTGTTCCAGCTTGACACGAACCCACGATGATATGCAAGGACCTCGTTTCCGCAAGGACGATGGCATTGGTCCTTTGAAGCTGACCTTCCGACCTGCCGCTGGCGCAGCTACAGTCGCAGTGATGACCGGGCCGCGCCGGGGCCCCAAAGCCACAGCATTTTTGATTAGCTGGCGTTGGCAGCCGGGCGGTTTAGCCATCTTGAAGACCTTTCCGTGCTGTCCACAACTCTGGCCTTCTTACCGCCTAAGCCCGTCTAGTTTCTGAGCTGCACGTTTGCGAAAATGTGCGAGAGTCTGTCGGCGAGAGTGCTTCAAGGCCACAGTGGCATTCATGACGTCATACTAACACCATTGAAACACTACCATTCCATAAGCCATGCGGTGATCAAGACCAAGGAGGATATAATTATCGAGTCGTTCATATCTGGAGTTCATGAGCGCGATTTCTAGATATAATGGCGGCCAATTCGCTCTCAATCATTGTCGTGCAAGGTACGCTGACGTTATGAAACCATAACGCATTGAGAAGCATGTTCACTAAACAGAGAATACTGTTGTCCAGAGTAGTCTTTTGCACTTAAAAGTACATCAGTAGTTCTAAGTGCACTCGTTTCTTCATATGTGATGCTTGCTTCCATGTATTCAAATATGAAACATTCGCTTTAAATTGGTTTTGTTTTAAATCGTCATAAAAGGAAAATTATAGACAATCTTATCACTCTTTGCAGGGATGCATAGCTTTGGAAATGGCGTGTTTTCTTCCTGTCGTGCACGCAAAGTGAATTTACCTTTCTTAAAGTGCATTTGTATTTACCTTATACCTATGGTACGAGATATCAGCTTCATGCACCTATTTCATTCATACTGAAAACGTGGTCCTTTAAATGCATGCATCCTGTTATGCACATTGACTGCCTGCCCCTGCATGCTACAACGCCCGCCATTTCCAGAGCACGCTGCCGTCGACACATCTTCTGGACTCAACAGAGCAGGGTTCTGTTTAAGCCGAGATCAGACAAGCCCTGATCGGATGCTGTAGTATCAGATGAAACGGTCTGACACACGGGAACCAGTGTATGGGCCGGGCCCACCACAGCCAGCAAAGAGCCCGTCTTCCCTCTCGCCACCACATGCAGGCTAATCCCAACAGTCACAGCGTAACGGCAGACACCGGTCAGGACCAGCAGAGCTGTCCATTTACCGGAGCCAGCGCAGCAGCCGGTTACATCAAAGCCAGCGTGGCGGCCGGCGTTACTAGGCCGACGTGGCCGACGCTCCAACGGCGCGATCGCAGCCCTCAGCCTCACGCCAGCCGGCAATACGTCAGACCCCACCTAACACTCCGCGGTCCTTGTTGCCTGGGTGGTGGGTGGCCTTGTCAAAATCAGTAAAGTGGCCCAACCCTCAGAATTTTGTCTTGCAGAGAGCCCACTTTAGCCGTCACAGTGCCCAGTCCGTAGAATAATCATATTGTGGTTATTTACAATGCCAAAAATGAAAAGTATGACACCCTCATGTGGGGTCAAGGGCGTGCCGGCGTAATTGTTCTAAATGGTTCTCGCGGGTAATTTGTTGGCCTTTTTAGCAGTTTTATGTTTTACGCAGCCTCGTTGTGACCCTTGAAAGACGTCGTTTTTGACTCCACCTGAACGTTTTTGGGGCATTATAAAGCGATCCAAACTGCTTCATGACGGGTCAAAACTAGCTTTCGAAAAGCCCCCGGACAACGGGATGGCACGGCCCCCATGCAGAGCAATAGCAACTGATAGGCAAAGGTAGCAATAACTGTTTAAATATGCTGTCTCATGGATGATGCCAGGGCCCAGTTAAAGGACTGGGGGATTTGAGCTAGTCGAATTCCGGGTAACAAAAACCATATCTCTGTACTTTGCTCCACTTAACTGTCACGCCGACAGTTGCACAAATCTCTCATTTTACGGTTTGCTTTTAGTAAGAGCCATTGATCTTCGTAAGAACAAAACTTGGACACCGGGCTGCAGAATGAGTTCAAGTTCAATCTTGAGGTAACAGAATTTCTGAACCGGCTGCTTGTTCCTGCGAGGCCTTTATGTAACAAGCCATCTACGAACATGCGTGTCTGACTGTATCTCTATATATGTTTACTTGTCGTCTTTTGCTTGCCAACCCGTGCGCAGGCTAGAGGAAGTAAGAGCCTAAAATCTACACGGCACGCATAAACGAGCGTGAGGAGTGCGCATGCGTGCTGACGACTTCTTACAGGGATTGATGAGACCTTTTGTTGGTTGGACGGTCCGTTTTTAAGGCCATAGGGTTCATAGGTTTTATAAGGTTCCATGGGTAGTACCAGTCGTGCACGTGGTGAGACAAATTAAGCGGTGGCAAAGCCGCCAAAATGATATTCACCTCGTCGCCCGAGCGATCATGAATTTTGGGATCCCCATTTGTGGGGGACGCCGACTTACACGAATGACGTCAGATGTGGGACCGCAGGCCGAGGACGACCGTGGGGATCATATTTGTAGATAGCTTACTCAGCATAGAGACACTATCGCAGATGTCTCAGCACGGAGCAATGGACAGAGCGTAACTGGTGGATCAGGCTAAAGCTGTGCCGTATCGAAACATTGCAAAAACATTGCATCAGCAAACATTGCAACAGCATTGCAACAGAAAAAATTGCAACGGAAGAAAGATAGTCAGAAATGCAGCGTTGGAGGTAGATGTGGCAATTTTGTACCTCGGTGTTTGCGCTGTCTTACCGGCCGGTCAGGTCACAGCCCCAGGCGCTGCGCTCGGTTTCGGAGATGGGCCGTAGGCCGCGCAAGTCTGCAGCACGTGAGCCTTTACAGTGGCGACTGGAGCAGTTGATTCGGCTTCCACAGCAGAGACAACGTGGCTGGCTTCGAATCTTCGGCATGCACGAGAAGGCACTGTGATAACCAACCCGAAAATCGAGCGCAGACCACGACTTAAACCTTTTACAGTACATCTGCATGTCACATTATGCAATATCTGACTAGGTTCGTTGGTGAGGAATTCCATTGTTACCGGTTCACATTGCATGACTTTGAAAGTGCTCCGTTCAGCTATTAAGCACGCACCTCAAGCAAGTAGTGAGTTACAGGTTTGATTTTGCGGCGGCGGATTCGGCGGAGGAGGCATGGTTTTACCTCCATGAACTGCTAAAGACAAGTGCCAATATTACCAATTGACAGTCACTGGCTTCCTCTTCTTCGGTCTTCCTCTTCCCTGGTTCTCCCCACGCCTTTCGCTCTCGTTTCATGTCTTTCTCTTTCTGTCTATCCCTGCTCCTTTCTTCATTTCTTTCTCTCCATCCCTCCGCCGAACTGGGCGCCTTGTTGGCAGCCGATGGGGGATGCCGGGCACGTAGTCAGAATGGCCCAATAAGGCGGGTCCGGTCTACCTTCTATGCCTCGACTGTCGCGGTCAGCCCGATCACGGAGCCCATTCACGCAGGCGCGCATCTCGAAGGCTGACGCTGAAGATGCATAGATCCGCAGTGTTAAAGGAAGTTACGCGCTGTTTTCCTGGTCGGCGTGTCAAGAGTATGTCAGCGAAAGCATGTTGGCGGATCTTTGATCTCTCTCCCAACAGGCCTGAAAATATGGCTGCCTCCACGGTGACCAGTCAGCAGTGACGAAAAAGGAAACGTGAGGGAGGGAGGGGACAGGGGTAATGAGACAGATACAGAGGCGGAGACAAAGATAAAACAAAGCGGAACGGGGTAGCGACAGGGGCACGGACGGGGTGAGAGCGGACAGAGATGGACACGTCAGGAGCAGGGTGAAATGGCAACGACGGCGGAGATAGGCAGTGATAAATGTAACAATATATACGGAGCACATAGGTAGCAAATGCGAATCGAGGTTCATGAACCCTGGATTGCAAAACAATTCTCGTTTACGCAATCGTGCGAAGAATGCGTTTCAAACCTGGATGTCAGCAGTCCTAGAATACACAAACGTTATGCGTTTCTGAAAGACGGACCACGTGTGCTAAGCTAAGTGCGGATAACAGGAGGCAAGATAGTTTACGTGGACTGGCAAAAATAGGCCGGTATTGTATATCGTGGGTCAAAATCATTAATACTGCATGCCAGCGGTCTCGCTAAGCAGTGGGCACATGTGACTACGATCCCTAACTGCATTGACTTTCGTTTGGGGTTTCATCGTGGGATTCCATACTGTCGTGATTAATTACATTTGGCCTCTTCAAAGGCGACTGTTAATTGTTTGCTTCGCTCCGTTCGTGTGACGCAGACCCATAATATTTTCCTTTTAAAATACAGTATTTCATCTTCTTCTGATGGCAAGGATCAAAGCAAGTATAAAAGAGCATATCGTGGTAAGATATATAAGAGTACATCGTGGTGAGATATATAAGAGCATATCGTGGTGAGATAACCTGTTCTTATCTTTTAATCAACACTAAACAATGGCATGTGGCAGTGAAATTGGCGACGCTGGAAATCAGAAGAGTTACCATCTACGCTTTAGTCCGCCGTTCAAAGCGTTCAAAGCTCGCGTGAACAAACACATTTAAATGCTTATGATCTTGGATAAATTCATAAAAAAGCAGGCTGGGTCGAGATAGGTAATGGTCCAGTGCATTGTGGAGCCGTACTGAAGCCACGTCCAGTGCGACTCCTTGAGCTCCAATACGATTCTAATGCGTTCCCGTTTGAGCGATTATTTTATTTTCAGGCGTCGGCTCACTTAGTATCGGAACCAGCCTTGAGCATACGGCCAAGTAAGGCTCTGGAAGAAGACCGGACACCGCACGAGCATAACATTTTCAGTCCTGCACCCAGCCACCGTGCATCCGCTGGCCGATTTACACGATTTACACCATGCGCGACGCTGCCAAAGATAATCTGCGCTGGCGTCCAGGTGTGCTAACATAAGGTATTCAGAAAATATTCGGCAGCTGTCTGGCACGGAATGGCAGATGAGGTGGATCTGGCCGATGCCACGCCGTCGTTGAATGTGTGCTAGCTCTCATCTGCGACCTAAGCGAGTAACGTGGCGACGTAAGAAGTTTAAGTTTAACCGTTTAACCGTTTTATTGGCTGCCGCCATAGCCTAGGACTAGCGCACGCGTGCTCCACACGCGCACGCTCCACACGGTGTCTGATGTCTACATGAAAGTGGAAAGTAGCTTTCCATGGCCTAAAAGTGACCTCAGTCAGTGACTCTGGTCCAGGTCAGATTCGAATTGTTGCACGCAAACATTGCGACCCTGCGTTTAATATTCCTGCATTAATTACATGCACGTTTTTGAAATGCTCTTTCATTGAATTAACAGTCAAATGGGTAATCTTTAAAAAAAATGTGATGCATGATGAATTGTCCGTCATCCACACTACTAGAAACAAGTTGCCTTCTTCATTTGTCCTTCGCGATCAGACAGAATGCAGATGAAAGTCTGCCGAAGAGACTAGTACGTATGCACTTGTGCAGAGAAGACCTGTACTTCCACATTTATGCACCGCTGTCTGGAAGCGTCTATAGTTGTCTTGCTGCTAGTTAAAGACCATTTGCAATGCCAGACCTGTGCTTGACAGGAGCAGCGATTATGTGAAGGCGAGGAACAGACCATGCAATTTCATTATAGCTCCAGTTGCATGTTGCAGGAATGGATACAGGCAAAGCTTCAACTTCATATGTTTCAGCATGAAATAATGACCGTACATCATAAGTCAATGGAAAATTAAACGGTCTTAAATGGGTGGGCGCCGGGCGGGCCGGTAATCTATTGAGCGGACAGTGGGCGTTTAGGCGCCGTATTCAGTGTGCAGTGACGGCTGGGGGTATGTGGTCACAGCTGGCAGGTGGGTCGGCGAGGAAAGGGTTCGCGCGGAAGGGCTCTAATGACCATGCCATCTTGCTCTATTCTCCTGCAATGATTCATTAATTAACCTAAGTAATACACATTGATAAGCTCACCCCTTCAAAAATGCCGCGCTACTTTGTGCTAATGGCAAAATCCAAGGCGCTAAGCGATGCACAATTAGGCAAGTAGAGCGTGAGGCAGCAGACGCTTATTCGGCTGCAATGATCTCGTGACATGCATGACACTTGATGGTCTGGCCATATACCGATACAATGTGCAGCATCCCAAACTTCGGGTGATATGAGACTGATATGGTCTCGTGTAGACCGCATTGAACTTGTGTTTTACGCACCAACCTTTATCTGGACACGGGTATTTATTGTCACCTGCCGGAGTAATGCGATAGTTCAGGGCGCGTTAAAGCATAATCCAGTCAATTCATCGTAATGAGCTGATGCTAGATCGCTTTGAGTTTGTCCGGAGTGAACATAGCCTGAGCCGTGGATGACAGGAGAACGACTGCATTAATTCGGTGGTGTATTGTAAGTTATAAAAAGTAAACTTGCGTTTCCTCTGGGATTTTTGTCTTGCGGGCACCACCTCTGATGCATAATGGATGGCGCCAGCACAGCGATTGGTGCTGCGCGCAGAGCTCGGGGCTCAGGCCTGACGAGGCCAGACGAGAAATGTCAGCAGGACATGTTGGATCGGTGCTAAATAGGGAGCCCTTACCAGTAGGCTTGCCTGACTGTTTTTATTTCTCTGGACACTGGCGCCACTCCTAAACGCTTACTGGGGCGATCACTGATGCCTATTAACTTACACTGAGAGAGGGCCGAGGTCTGGCTGTGGAGCTGGCGAACACTACACACACAGGGGAAGGGTGACGCCGTCGACAAGCAGTTATTGCCCCTCACCATCAATCCCCATAATGCTTGGAGGGCCGTCTCATTAATAACCTTGTCGGCAAAAAGTGCAGAATGGCGAACAGCGCACACCGAACGGGATGGCCCATAAACGCCCCACTCGCCGCATTATCGATCTCCTGGACAGAGGTGTGGGAGTGACCGGAGGAGAAAGGGGGTAGAGGTCTGAAGGAAAGGAGACACAACGAGAGACAGAGAGAAAGAGAGAGAGCGAGAGAGAAAGGGAGAGAGAGAAGAGAGAGAGAGGATAAAGAGAGGAGAGAGAGAGAGGGGAGAGAGAGAGAAGAGAGAGAAGGGGAGAGGAGAGAGAGAGAGAGAGAGAGAGAGAGGAGAGAGAGAGGAGAGAGAGAGAGAGAGAGAGAGAGAGAGAGAGAGAGAGAGTGAGAGATGAGAGAGGAGGAGAGAGAGAGAGAGAGGAGATAGAGAGAGAGAGAGAGAGAGAGAAGAGAGGGGGCGGTGGGTAATAAAGGACATGCAAGTGAATGTACACAAGTGAATATTCACATAGGGAATATTCAGAAAGAAAAATGCAGACAGCATTCCAAAATTACCACGAAATAATGGATATGAAATTAAATAAGAACTGAACAAATAGCTGTGACTTAAAAACTTGGGGAAAACCTTAAGAGCGACAGAACGTGCATGCTTAAAGTAAAACGTAAAACGCAGGTAATGTCATGTAATCGGATTCACCGATTAGCGGACAAACCGAATTCACACAGATTGTTTAGTATAGACAGTCAAACGCAGAGCGCATGCGCCTTGATCCATCGCAATTTGATGCGCTGCATCGCGGAGCAAGCGCCATAAAATTTGGGGGCGCGCGGGACGTAACTGCCCCTTATAATGTATAATGCTGATGAACATGCGCCGCCTCAGAGAGGGTCCGTTTTCCATACATTAAAAATACAGCACGATTTACAATCGCGGTAATGTATGCCCATGATATTGATTGAAAACAACAATAACCGATTGTTTACTGTTGGTTTTAATCAGCACTTTGAGCATAAGGTTAGCATTATATTTCATTTGAGTGGTTCTTACCATGCTTTCAAGCGCCTTCAATCCATTTAACCAAAGAGACATAAGACATGTTCTCGCCGGTACAACTTCCAAACTTAAACACAAAAAGGTAACCAAGTAGGCACCAACGTCTTTTGCCGGTTGTCCCGGTCTTTTTTGTGGTCCGGGTATTGTTGTTCTGTAACCCGTTAGGTCACGGAAACAACACAGCCTAGGTGTCCATTGGGTGCAAGACCCACTAATGGGCCTGCCATACTCAACAAGGGGTGGATACAGGGAAACACCGACGCAATGATCTTCGTCGAAGCTATTTAGCTGTGCTTGCCTTTTCTTTCTGGGTGAATTTGCGACCTCTAAGGTCAGGGTAAGCTGTTGAGGCGATGACTTATTTGTAAAAACTGCCACAATGCAGCTGATTGTTCTACAATCTCGATGTCATGCAATTTTAATTTTGACACTATATCAGTGGACAACAATTTATGCTTTATGTATTTCACATTCCTACCTACCACGCTACCTTGACCGTGATAAAGGGGATTCGGCGCAGTATGACAAATCGCTGTTTCATGAGTATTTTTTATTAAATCCATTGAAATAACCTTTTCAAAATTGAAGCGAAATCACAGTCTAACAGTGTACTGCATTAATGACTACGAGTATTTGTTTATTCGTTTAGTGTCATGGATATCAGCAGACATTAATCTAGTCATGGATGCAGTCCAAGATGAATATTATCATTAACACAGTGAGCCACAAACGAACACTTAAATAATGAGCTCAAATATTTACATACGCCTTTTCCAGTGAGCAAAGAGCGTAGCATGTTACATGAGAGCACAATGGCCCAGTACATAGTTTTGAACGATTGATGTTAAGGAGTTGATAACGGTGATAGATCTGGTCGTCGATGTAAAACAGTCTACCCAGCGATGAGAAACAAAACAGTGTTGCACAGCCGGGCAACACGAAAAAACTTACATGACTAGTGACAAATTTGTTACGTGATACTGTGCAGACGGACAGAGTCCTATTGACACGCCTCGGAACATTGAGTTCATAGATGTTTATGACCTCCAGGACATCCAGTATTTTTGGAAAATTTGTAAAAGCATAGCATCGAAGTGAGCACACCGGGACCCGACCGAACACATGATAAAATAAACAGGAAGACTACCATAGGCCATTCTAGGTTTGACGGACACAATAGCCAACCACGTTCAAACTTATAATTCGCTCAAGACGTCTCAAGGTGGTTGCCGCTTCTCCCACCCATATTGCACAACCATACTCCAGTATAAACGCGAATGTGCACCGTGTGTGTAACCTGCATGGACCCGTGATTCAGGCAAACATCGACTGGGGTTTGGGGCAGTAGCACGCTCCCACAAGTAAACCTAGCATGTAGTTTGCCTTGACGACAGCTGCGTCAATGTGGGATCAAGTGAGCGTTATGTCTCGAATGACATCCAGGTCACGCTTTTCAGTGAGACGTTCCAGGTGAGAGCCATCTGGTGCATACGTGGCCCGCGCTGGTGAAGCGAGGCGGGAAACGTGGTGGCGTAGCATTTTTCAGGGGACAAGGTTGAGGTGTCATTTGTGAGACGATTTGGTGGGGCAATCCAAATCGGCCTGAAGGGTGGTGACGTCCGTGATGGATTTGATCCGATAAAACAGCTGAAAGGGAATGTTTCATTGCTGAAGATATTGGGGCAAGCATCAGATATGGTCAAAGAAGCTCACCTGCAGCTGTTAGTACACTTTTTAAGATGAAAACGCTGGTCCAGACAACACAATTCTCTGTGTAGTGAATGTGCCCGCCAATGCGGTATGGTTTTACTGCATCATCGTACCATGCACAACAGTAATTGAGAGCCACTATTCGGTTCAAACTTACGTTAGTTGTTAAGTGCATTAGCGAGCACATTATTCACATAGATAAGGCAGTAGTATTAGCCTTATTCCTCAGAAAGACCAGGTGAATGGAGATATAGTTGGTTTGATATTTCGGCAACATGCCTTCATCGGAACAATAGCAGAAGTGAATTCCTGGTTTTCCCCGAAGAATAAGGCTAATACTACTGCCTTAACTGAGAGCCAATTGACGGCAGTTATATCGGGAAATCGCGGTCACAAGCGTCAGATGTAATCGCCTCGACAATTACACTTCCTTGGTCTTGATCACTGCATGGTTATGGAATGACAGGATTTGAATGACGTTATTATGACGTCATAAATGCCAAGCTGACTGAAGCACTCTCCCCGACATGCCTTTCCCCATTTTCACGAGCTTGTAGCTCGAAAGCAAGAGGGGCTTAGGTCTTAAGAAGGCCAGGATTGTGAAAAACACCACAAGGTCTTCAGGATGGCTATTTCAGCTCAAACTACCATATAGATGTGGAACACCTCCTATAATGTCGGCGTGCAAGATGTAGTTGCATGAATTAAATGAAGAATGCTAACTGTAAAATAACTGGACAAGAGAGGTCCACATGTACTTATTACAGGAACTCCAAATAGACCCGGTGTCCGATTGGAGGGCTTCCATCTAGTCTAACTCGCTGGCTTTGAATATATAGCATGAATATAATCTGTCTGTACACTCCCCTGAAAAGAGTCCGATCCATCCTAAAGGAAAAAGTTAAGCTTGAACATGCAGGAACGTTTATAAAGAATGTTGTGCTGGCTTCGTGGCAGGATAGTGGAAAGTGTGCACCGGGGATGTCAAACAACATCTTTTCCAGAGTTTTGGAGCTCAAGGGCAGTCATGAGACGCCTTGAAGTTGCCGGGGCTCTTTTTGTTACCTCTCCCTTGTGTGGGTAGGAATCACGTTAGCCTTCTTCCACACCCGTGGAAATGCACCATGAGAGACGGAGAGATTACGCCGGATTGCATCGGGCACAGCCAGACGATGAAGGCATTTAAATAAAATTCTTGAGATTTAATTGGAGTTAAAAATAGATTTCAAAAAATACCTTGGTCGCACGCTTTGTGTATCCCGACAGAAGGGAGAAAATGACAATTTTGCAAGGGAGCAAATAAACGACGTGCGAATGTTGTACGGTGAATAACAGCGCTGAACCACTGCGTTCGAGCTCGGCCAGACACGTAGTAAATTGGAAATCACTGGCGATCGCAGGGCAGCTCGGATGCTGCATGCAGGCACTTAAGTTGGAGATCATGGCCTTGTTTGGTATTGATGACTGAAGCTTGCATATGAACGCCGATGAGCGACGGAAGCCAAAAATGAATAATCGCTGAGTTAGTGCGACTGCAGCGACCACGACGCAACATATGCCTATTGGTACTCATCTCTGCCTTTTTATCTGACCCATCATGTGCTTGACTCAAAAATTACGGTACAGTTGGCCATATAATATTTGTCAGAATGATGTTGATGTGGTGAAACTTAAAAAAATCAATCATGCTCGTGTAGGTAGTACGCATCTCGTATAAAACAACATTTGTGCGCGTTTGAACTTGTTTTACCTCCGATGGCAGGACTTGTCACCCTGACATAGGATCGGGCTTGAAATCACTGAAAGCGAAATCGATTGTATGGATCGGTGCAAGGCCCGCTCACCCCCCTCCCGCCTCGCCTCGGGCGGGCCCTGCACGTCCCACTCTGGCTCAGTTATCACGTGGCGAGGCGCTCCTGAAATCAGCTGAGGTGGCAGCGGCACCGGTGCGGCGGAGTTCTCGGGCAGAGCAATAAACATAATCCCGCGAAAGCATCTCTACGTGCGTGTTTTTCGCCGCCGATCGGATGTCCCGTGTCCATTGAAGAGAATGTTTCACATTTGAATATAATAAGGCATGCATGAGACAAGTTGAAACTCACTTACAGCTACTGGTAAGGTTTTCAAGTGGAAAACACCGCTCTAGACAGGAACATTCTCATTTGAAGTTGTCCCACAATGCGTCACGGTTTGATTGCGTCACCGTACCTTGCACAACATTGATTGATAGCCAGTTGACGGCAGCCATATCTGAAAATCGGACTCACAAACACCAGATATGAACGCCTCTACAGTTATATTTTGTCTTGGCCTTGATCGCCGCGTGGCTTATGGCATGACGGGGTTTGAGGGACGTTATTATGACAGCATGAATGCCAAGGTGACTTTGAAAACTCTCCCCATTTTCCCGGACATGTAGGTCAAAAACTGGAGGGGCTTAGGTCTTAAGAAGGGGGGATGTGAATGACAGCGAGAGGTCTTCAAATGGTTATTTTCGTTCAAAAACTCCATATAAACGTGGATCGCTCCCTTTAATCTTGACTGAGCGGCTGGCGGCATGCGTTTCTTTTGACATGGTGGCCCATTTCTGAAAATAGAGGCAGCCATCACGGCCGTTCCGGCGCCATGATGACGTAGACTGCCTTCTCCCGTGGATTTGGTCAACAGCAGGCGGCGCCTTGTTGTTGCTGGCATATCGGCTGAGGCGTCTGGCGGGTCTGCATTCATCTCACAGGCCCCGCTAAACCTAATAGCCGTGTTTGGTTCTGCGGGAGCTCCTGGTCGCTACCGGATTGCTTGCCATCCCATGCCCCCACCGGGAAACTCCACCGATTCTGGACAGGTGGCGCACAAAACGAAAAACATTGAAATGCATGCCTAGACATTCATTATCATTAGTTTCATCAGATACAAAAGTTATCGTGCTTCGAATCTTTAGCAGGATGTGCTACTTATTACGGACTTGCTTGATTCAGCATTGATTCAAATGATTTAAGCGACAATGATTCAGTCAAATCAGAGTTAAAATCATAGATAATACGGTAGTATTAGCCTTATTCCTAGGAAAAACCAGGACAATGGATTTTTAGTTAGGTTAGCATTTCGGCAGCATAGCTTCCTCGAAACAATAGCAGAAGTGATGTCATATTAAAAACAGCATTAAAATTGATTTAAATAAAAACGGTTACGGCGTCGTACGATACGTCAAAGTTGTCATGCGTAGCCGAGCGCCCTAAAGTTTGTAGGCCGTCACGCAGCTGACGCGAACGCAGGAAATTTCCACGAAACCCGCTTCAGCTCTCCAAACTTTCAGGCTGGTAAATCTTTTGAAGCGGCTCCAACCACGGTGCAAACTTAAGGCACGGGCACAATGCACACAGTTGCAACTTGACAAATGGGCTGTGCATGGCGGCGTAGCAACAAAGACCAAACAGAGATCGGCTCCTCTGTTTGGCGCCACCGATCGACGCACAGACGGCGGAGGCGCTCCTGGCGGGATGGTCGCCGTGTGGACGCTGTCCGCTGTGCTCTGCAGTGGCGCTGTGCTCGTTAGCGCCTCGTACGTGCGCCGTCCAGATGGGTTCTCTGCCGCGCCGTCTTCGACGTCCGTGACGTCTTCTCTCGTGAGCTGCGCCGCCTCCTGCGACCGCGAGCCCACCTGTCACGGCTTCACTCGCCAGGCGAACGCCTCGTGCGAGCTCTTCTCCGACACGTGCGTCACCCAGTCGCCGCACGGGGGTAGCAGCGCGGTCAGCTACAGCCCACATCCATGGCCCGAGTTTCCGCCATGTCAGCCCGGCTGGCTGCTCTTCCGCGAGAGCTGCTACCTGCGCCGCTCGGCGAACCCGCCGGTGGATTGGGAGGCGGCCGGGGCCGCGTGTCGCGCGCTCAGTCCCTGCTCTGATCTGGTCTCGCTCAACGACGAGCAGGAGGGAGCCTTTCTGCAGCACCACACGTCCAGACCAGACAAAACCGAGTACATCGGACTGAAGTACCAGAATGGCAAGTTTATCAACGTGGACAACACCTCACCGTCCTACCAACCGCCAACAGTCAGCGATTACGGCCAGGGTTGTCTCAACGTGCGAGGTGCGCACAACAAACATGACTACCGCATGCGTCTTTGCTCGGACGCTTTACCGGCATACATCTGCGAGTCGCCGCTCAACTGCCGCACGGGCTCACCATGTCCTCACGGTTGGCTCGGCTTGGACAACTACTGCTACCTCTACGTCTCCACCCGGCTCAACTGGCAGGCGGCAGACCAGCACTGCGCGGCGTTTCAGGAGGGAGCACGGCTCGCTGTCATCCCCAGCATGAACACCTGGCTCATCCTGCGCAGCCACTTCTCGCAGGCCACGTCTATCTACGTCGGTATTTCCGACGCGGCTTCTGAGGGCTCCTGGCAAGCGGTGGACGGCTCCAGTTGGTCTCTGACTTGGTATCCCCATGAGCCAAACGGCGGTGAGGTCGAGAACTGCGTCGAACTCTTCTCAGACGGTGCAAACGACTTGCCATGCTCGGATGCGCTCTATTTCATGTGCCGCCTACCCACTACACTGTGCTGAGGGTTTTATCGTTGTGCAGCCTAACACTATAATCGGTGGACATTCCGTTCATGTTGCATATTGTAGGTAGGTTCCACAAATTCCCAGCAGCGTTGCATCGGTGAAGTTTCAGTGTCGGGGAATGTCCCTATCTCCTCCCCTCAGCGGCCGCACTCCCATGAAAAACTTACGACAGTTTTTTTGTAGATGTGTATATGCGCATAGGAAAATTATGTTTAATAGGTGTCATATATATTTTTGTCACGAGCTAAATGAAAGCAAATGAAATATTGACGTTACTTCGTATTAATAAACTTGAGTGACACTGTCCGGAGTTTTCTTTAGTTCTAAAAAAATCGCACGCATAACAGGCGCACAGCACTCACTGAACCACGTCAGTTGCATGGAGACCAGACCATGCACAACGCGGCAGTGACAGATTGAAGATATCGCCGTGGTTTAAAATCTTTGGCCACTGCAAAACGCATCATATAACGCAAAATTTATGTCTCTAAAAATTCAGTCAACGGTACGACGAATCGATCGCGTGTTACCAGCGAAGATCGAACGAGGATTTTATACATAACAGTGGAGCAGCACCCCCATCCCACGTAAAATACTGCACCAGACCATGAGCAATACATCATTGAGTTCACTGATCAGTGCTTTCATAAAGACGCCGACAACACAATGTATTCTTTAAACATTGGACTGGCGCACGCTTATCGTTATCAGAAGGGTCCACATTGGTGATAAATCATATCAAGCTGCATTAAGTCGTACTTATAACGGTTTACGACCGCATTAAAGCCTAATCGAACAGCAAGTTCAAAGTAAGACACCTTAGTAAGCCTCCGAGTTCGTCGCCTCAAACGAAGTAGGTCGCACAAATGGCATTCATCGTACAGTTACCCTGCAGATGGACGCAAAATGACCAGGCAGTCAAGCCGCCCCTGAACCCAAATAGCATTATCGAGTCAGGATGCAGTAGAGCTCTCCATTGTATGCCAGCTGGCAGCATGTCATTCTCCTGGTCACATGAGTCACGTGCCTTGATAGTAACACTTCAAGAAGCATTGCAGTCAAGTCACTGAGGAGGCATACTCGCCTGCCAACAGGAGTTATCAATTTCGTCATGTCATGCGACATCGGTGATATTGATTTGATATTGGTTACGACAACATGTCTGGGCAGCCTGCTTTGTCACTGCTTGCCGGCAGTGCTGAGTGTTGGTACTCTCTGTGCTGGGCAGCAGATAGAGGAGCCTCGGTGTTAATGCATCGCTGCATTTAAAGATTAAGCCCTAATGTGCATCCCCTAGCTTCTGCACGCGCCCCAGGATCTTGTCCGTCATGCGCCCGTCCCAGAGCAGCTACTTCCTCACCGGATCATCGCAGGTCGGCGCACTCGGCTGTGCGCCTCCAACAAGGAAGAACATCGCAAGCATCTGGTGGTTCAGTACGCAGCAGGCTCGTAGCACCAGCACGACAAAAAAGCACTTCAATTCCCAGTCGAGCACTTAAAGCGGTGAGTTTTCAGCATCCGGTCCGGCCCAATTCGGCTAGTTTTGACCACTCCGCCCCGCAATCCGCTTTTTTACAAACCTCAAATCCATCAAGCCGGGTCACGTGAGTATCTTAAATTTCAGAACTATGTTGACTTCTATTTAATGAAATGTACACCAAGTTGATATAACCCAGTGAGTGTTAAGCTGCTGAGCACAGCTTGTTGCCCTAGTTAAGAATGCAGTTTTGCTTGAAAATCAGAACAAACATGGCCCATATATATGTATATATATATATATATATATATATATATATATATATATATATATATATGCCTGTATATACCTAATATCAACCTTATTTTCGCCGATAATTTACTATTAGTACCGCATGAAAACGGCGGTGCTAATTCACAATTTCTAAAAGGCGCCAAAATCACTTCCCGTTTCAATAACCAAAGGGTATGAGCGCATTACCTAATATTTTACAACTCCAGGCTAGGTGCAGCATACCTAAACGTGTCGCTACATAGTTTCAGCGCCACCCAATTCGCGAGCGCAGAACCACATCTATTACGTCGTCTAAACAGCGGGAACGCCCATCTCACCTCAGATATACTTCAGGTGTGTATCCATTCTAGGGCACCTCATATAATGAAGCAGCCTCACCTGCGACTATTAATTCCTGCTAGTTTACTGGCTGAGCTAGCATTATAATCCACGTGTGAACTGTCCACTGCCTGCGGTACCTGCTCTTGCATTCAGGGAAATAAAACAGCTGCGTTATTTTTGAATTATATCTCCGAAATGTGAAATGATACCACATCTCCCCTTTATCATACTGAAAAAATTCGGCTGTTTGAAAACAAGTGTTGAAAAGCTGTTTCAAGCTGCAGTCGTGCACCGCACAGCTGCCTGAACTCACATTCATGCAGTCAAATGCAAAATTGTCCGTGTATTTTGGTAACTGTACCTACCATTTTATTCATTTTTGTTTGTTTTCGACGCGCTTATAGAGTTACCATGAATGCGTTATTAGAAGGCACAGCGTTTTAGTCAAAGTGTGTGACATCTTTCATGCACCATGAGTGCCTTAAACACGAATTAGAATCCTCCCATGTTCACAAAACGTGACGCGATAGTTAGGTGTGCGCTTGGCGCCCACCATCCGACATCCACCACGAGCGCTGCTGCTTAACAACTCATATACATGCCAGTCATTTTGCACACACTCTGATGGTTGCACAAGCTGTTGCTAACCTTACAAAATTTGTGCTTGATGTATGAATATATGGGCTTGCGGTATGCGGTATTGATATCCGATATAACACTTGCATGAGTGATGCCACTATATTATGTCACTATGCCACTTACGGTATGAATGAATGGTTGGCTTGTTCACACACGTTAATTTGCTCTCTGTGTGAAGTGTGACGAGTCTTCTAAATCATTACAGAAAATCACAGATGCGCGAATGCATTGTTGGCATTCAAACTGTGCATATGTTATGCAAGTGGGAATAGAATAGATAGAAGGCAAATCAACAAGAACCCACCCCACGTCAAAGTATTTTGCTGGATGCAAGGAGCACCACAGTCGCTTTTGCTCAGAAAAATACCTTTGATCCATGGTTGTAGATGGCAACATGTTCCCTACCTGAGATACATTAATTGAGGAGGGAAGTGGCTAAACAAATCATTGTGAGGATGTAACACCCTTCGTTCCAGCAGACAGCTAGGAAAGGATCAGTTGAATCAGCATACTTAATTTGAGGCTAGCGTAAAACTCATAAATTATGCGGGCTGACTGGGAAAGCAGAGCCTGTAATGTTGCTATGGAGTTGACCTTTCTAACAAATTCTGACAGGAGATTGTATTTCAGAACTCTGTGGTGTGCTTTCTACCAACAAAACAGGCTCCTGCCCTGCTTTGAAACTCTGAAATGCGTTGGCACCCACAGGGCTTAAATGGGGTTGCTGACGAGATTAGGAGCAATGATAGCTATGTTATGATGAGATAAGGTACAAGACCCTTAGATAACTTGGCTAACTTGGAAGGAACGGGAGCTCTTGTTTGCCAAAACAGCATGTCTGAGTGTCACTCATTCATATCAAGTTGCCAACGTGATATTTTTTGTCAGAAAAATTTGCTTGTAAAATACGTCGCTCAGTTATGTTCTGCCTTTTTGTACTTTCCTTAGAATTGAAAGTACTTTACTTTATTTGTTGGAGCATTCGCTTCTGTGTTGATGTCTTCGTTGAACACTTGAGGGACTAGTTGGTGACAATTGTCATTTGATTGTTTTTCGACCCTTTTCATTCGTGCGAGCTGGTGAATTTGAAAAGCCGTTTCGGTACAAATCCATAATTTGAAACAAATGTCTGGTCCTGTCCTATCTGGCACGCGGATTATTCTACAACCAGTGGATTTATCTAGCGCATGGAGTGCTCTAGTACCCAGCAAGACAAGCTCGCAGCGGGAGCTCCTTGTCTGGAACTCCAGCCTATCC
Organism: Pollicipes pollicipes; assembly: GCF_011947565.3. NCBI lineage: Eukaryota > Metazoa > Arthropoda > Thecostraca > Pollicipedomorpha > Pollicipedidae > Pollicipes > Pollicipes pollicipes. The sequence goes on from NW_023596136.1 coordinate 44,630,173, forward strand.
GGACGATTTCTGACGCGACGGATGTTGCTGGCATCGCGCTCGAGAGGTCCATGAAGAAAGAAGAGGGAAGCATGAAGATACTAGACATTTGGGTTGTGTCGGCTTTCGTTGCAGCTTTACCAACTTGCAGATGAGTAGCAGTGAGCTGAGAGGAAGGTCTTGACGGGTCCCGGTGCGGAACCTTATCTGGGCATTGCTCAGGACAGCGAAGAGACGTTGCTAGTTGCCGGTCACGCAAGCACATTAATGGATGGGCACGTTAATGTTTATGAATGGAGGTTGTAAATCTCCAGCGTATGAACGATAGCAGTGCGCTGCTTGGACTCTGCAAATTGCTTCACGCAGGGGTATCACTTCCTTTAGTCTATTGGGAAAGCTAAGCTTATAAAGTTCACATATCCATCTTCCTAATTGTGATTCCTTCCTGGACTTTGGTCATTTGAATCGACATTCGCCACGTCAAACTTTCAAAAATAAGCATTTGGCGGATTCCAACTCGTTTTGATGCTGCGGAATGATTACCGTCTGAAGCCCATGTGAAGTTGCATTTTTGTAAAGAGCCTAGGATATGGCGTGTTTCAAAGGTACAAATCACGGGAAACGGACCGCCTCTGATCACCAACAATGGGTGTCGTTTGTCCTTTATCAATGGGGACCCGAGGCTTAGAAAGACGGTTTTATTCAGCGCAGTGAGATCTGACACGTGCCGACAACATGTTACATAAAATCGCAAGTGCTACCAGGATGCAGCTATATGCAAGAATGTAACTGGACCGTGCGGCCGTCTTAACGAACATGCAGATGATTGGAATGGCATGTAAGGTAGTGGCTGATGACTGTAGGCCATCAGACTGAACGTTTGAAAATGCAGTGTGGCCAACGCTTTTAAGCGTATTGGAAGTTGTGCAAGTCGGAAGGTCATTATTGGTGTTTGGACGTTACGAGATGGGAGGTTTCTTGTTGAAAATTATTAACCTGCATTACACCCTGAGCTTTTGCTAAAACTACGTTAACAATAGAACATGCCGGATGTTGAGAAAACCTGGCGTTTGAAAAATGTGCTCATCGTCGAATTTCTTCGGAAAATCTGTCAACATCATCACCGCACTATTCATTTCGCTGTAAAGCATACCGCTCAAGACATGATGATTGTTTTTCTCGATACCATTGTTGTGGTACAGCCAGGTGCAAGATTAACCATCGAGCGGCCCTCTAAACCGCCCCATTCCGGAATGAAAGATGGCGCGTCCAGATTGTTCAGTTGGTTAGAGCGCCTTCCTGCCGATTCACCCACTTATGGTGGGGTGGGTTCGGGTCGCTTCAGGCGTTTGCTATATGTCCCTAGCTGGGATAGCCTGCGGCCGGTGGCAGCGGCCGCGATGACGGCCAGATGATGTCAGAGAGCAGGCGGGCCGCGCCGAGCATTGCGGCACGTTCAGCTGTCACCGTAAAATCTCGCCGTGGAGCCGGCATTTTGCGATCGGTTGGTGGGGTCAGGGCTTACGCAACAATCACTCTTTAGCGTGGGCATTCACCTCAGAAGAAATTCATTTAAAAGACCAAATTTTTTAAAAAAATCTACCGCCCACACCATGAGGCATCACCATTGCCGCACACCCAGGCTACTAAGGAAGTAGTTCTTATATGACAAATGTGGGGATCGGTGTGTGTGTGTGTGTGTGTGTGTGTGTGTGTGTGTGTGTGTGTGTGTGTGTGTGTGTGTGTGTGTGTGTGTGTGTGTGTGTGTGTGTGTGTGTGTGTGTGTGTGTGTGTGTGTGTGTGTGTGTGTGTGTGTGTGTGTGTGTGTGTGTGTGTGTGTGTGTGTGTGTGTGTGTGTGTGTGTGTGTGTGTGTGTGTGTGTGTGTGTGTGTGTGTGTGTGTGTGTGTGTGTGTGTGTGTGTGTGTGTGTGTGTGTGTGTGTGTGTGTGTGTGTGTGTGTGTGTGTGTGTGTGTGTGTGTGTGTGTGTGTGTGTGTGTGTGTGTGTGTGTGTGTGTGTGTGTGTGTGTGTGTGTGTGTGTGTGTGTGTGTGTGTGTGTGTGTGTGTGTGTCTTATGATCCCCAGTGGTGTGGACGCAAGTGGAGAAAATAATTCTTCTTTTCCGCGTGCGCGCGGTTGTTGAAAACAGTGGGCGTGGTCTCCCCATTGTGCCGTAAATCTCGGTTTAGCAATACAACGGTGACAGGTTTGCAACGGAATCTTAGAATGATAAAAACCTGCTCTTTTACATGAAACTACCGTAATAGACATAGTAACCCAGATAAAAGTTAATCCCGCTTTACTGAACAGTGACAGGTGATCTTCTCACGCCATCAAGATTGTGGGGTATTTGAGTGACCAATGGCAAAACGTGATCAAAAATAATTGCAGTCTCAGTGATGTCACATTGGTCAAGTCTGTGACTCTACAAAAAGATGCTTTAAACACGAGAAAAAGAATGCTGTCAGCACCACATCCTAGCGCGAAATCGCTACCGCTCTGACGTCCTTTTGGGCGACCCTGGAGTGACTTCACTGGATTGACCGAGACGAGGAGTGACTCCAGCACGATTGGGTGACAGGGGTGAAAAAGTTTCTGATTTACTGGACATGGTAGGTAGCGAGAACTGAAACTTTTGCGAGCCTATTGGTGACAAAACTGCAAAAATGAGAACGAATTTGTACAGCCCGAAACATATTACAACAGACCATCCCAGCTACCTGAAACTCAAAGTTCAGTATTGGTCGGATCTCATACTGCTTGTAGCGTGAGAATGTGTAGAGCACATGTCGAAACGTTAACGTTTCGACATTTGATTTCACAAAACCTGGTAGATGCGGACAGTAATGCCTGGCAGATGCTGACAGTAAAACCTGGCAGATGCTGCCAGGCGTCGCTGTCGTCACGAAACAATTCCATGACGCCATCAAAAGGTGACGTAAAGAGGTGCATTTTTACCAACTTTTAAATTGTGCCGTTTAGGGTGGTTTTTGAACTTTGAAAGCTTATCACTAGTTACAAGTAAGTTTTCACATCATTCCTGCTGCTCATCTCAATATTTTCAAATGTGGAACATTCCCTTTAATGTCTTGCAAGGTGCCATGACGTATTCAAACCACGACAAATTGAGGAATATATTTATTAAACAGAGAAATGTATCGTCTAGAGCAATCCTTTCCACTTACGAAGTATACCAATAGTTTTATGTGAGCGTATTTCATTGTATCTGATGCTTGCTTCAACATCTTCGAACGTGAAGCATTCCGTTTCATGTACAGTGTCGCCCTGCTGCCCGTGCAGCCCGTTCAATATCTTGCAGCGTTCCTAAACCAACATCGCTTCTCGTAAAACCGGAAAGCCAGGCACGAGTTTGTGGCGTAAAAATGCGTGCAATAGATGCTTCAGAGGCTTCCGAAAATTGTGCTGCGATCGCACGACATGCTGAAGAAATATCTCCAGACCACCTTAGGGGACAACGCCCGCCCTACCGGAGCAGGTAAGATTATTGATAAATGTTAGATTTATAAATTATCATTTATTTTCATCGACGTAACCATGAGCTGAATTGCTTCCGGTATAACGTGCGTGATGCATTTTTTTAGGGCTGGTAACTGCTGTATTAACGAGTTTTCGTTTGGTGCGAGGTCTTGGCCCAACCGTAGTCGGTGCAAGTGGTTGTAACTCCAATTCTAAGTTTCTAGTGTAATTAACCAGCCTTTATGGAAACATAACAAATTCATATGTCTTGACGAAGGATTGAATGTGATGCGTCCACGTCTCTCAATTTTATTCATTCACTGATGAGAAACAGTGATGAGCCTTGGTGAGCCAGGCTTTCATCTAGTTTAACATTTGGTCGCGTGTTACCGCGACTCTGGCGTGGCAAGATCAACAGAGTTGCACCTGATATCACCAAAGCCCTGATCGGGTCGTCGGGATGATGACCTGGTCCAAAGATGCCACTTCGGTGACCTGGCAGTCAGCTGTTTCGTTCCCACGGCAAAAACTGTTATCACCCAGTCCCCGGAGAAGAGTCAGGCTGTGAATTTGTGATACAATGCATGCTCCAGCCTCTGCGATTCAGCAGAATGGATAAGCATCTCGCCAGAAGGGCAGTCTGTAGCGACTGATCTTGAGTCCGCGGTGAGGTGGGTCTCGTGGGTACGCTTGAGGTCGGAGACCATTAGACTGTGCATAACCTCCAGCTCTTTCAAATAACAATCAGCTCGGCACGTGAGCCCCTGAGGTTTTTAGAAGACACCTCTCCGGGATGTCATGTAATCGCGCCCAGGCTTTCGGTATCCTCTCATGTAATCGCGCCCAGGCTTTCGGTATCCTCTCATGTAATCGCGCCCAGGCTTTCGGTATCCTCTGGGGCATGTATTGGGCGTGCTTTGCCATGGGAACGTGTCCCTGGCAATTTCGCTTTCTGAGTATGTACTGTCTTTTTAGGAACACTGCGCGACGATCCACGGCGTGCGTGAGCGCCGGCAAGCGATGATGCCGCGGAATGCGCGCGGCGTGCCCACACCGCAACATTAACGGTTCCCTAGTCATAAATACGTGTAAAAATATGGCTGTTTAAATTACATGTCGCTTCAGGACATGATTTCAAACATAACAGCATGTTAAGTTCATAGAGTTAGATTTTCAGCAAAAATGAGGTTTCGACCTGGACTAGTAGGGTCAATTATTCACCAAGCACCATGCAACTTATTGCAAATCACAAGATATTGTCGAGGCCCATTCACCCTTTTGTGGGGCCCTTTCTGAATTTGGAAACGGCGTGAAGGGCTCGCATCTACCTCCCCCTTCCCCCTAAGTCCTCGTTATGAAAACAACGGCCAACCAGAGCAAGGGTTAGGCGCCCCTCAGCCCGACGCCGGTGCTTCCCAGCCGTCGGACACGCTGCTTCTTCTGTACCGGACACGTGGACTCTTCTGTGCCGAAAACACGACGGCCCTAGTGCTGGACGGCTGCCCTTGTGACCGCACGCGGCCTCTCCGTGCCGGACTCACGGCCGCTCCACTGCCGGACGCGTGGCTTGTCCCGTGCCGTGTGGCCGCTCCTGTCGGACACACGGGCCTTCCTAGCCGCCCCTGTACCGGGTATTGCACAGTCCCAGTGTTTGAAATATGAAATAATTTGTAAAAAGTAGCACCGCGCTGCGGCAGACAGCGCAGCGCCACTGCTATGAGATCTTGCCGCCGCACGCTCTGTTAAGATACAGAGCATTGTAGTGGCACAGTGCGTGTTAATGAAACAATTGTCACACCTTGTTTTTTTAAGAACTTGTATTATGTGATCACAAGTTCCTAGGTCTACAGCTGGAGTATACGATATGATTCGAGTGAATATGCCCATGGCAGGAAAGCGATTGAATGGAAGCGGCGCGGAAATCGGAATGGTTGGAAATGTTACGAGAGGTCGTCACATGACGAAATTGTTGTAGCCCCCTAAATCCGAAATAATCGGCCTAACTCCCTAAGCACGGCTTGTTATGCGAACATTGAGTCACCATCCAGACAACCCAGGCTAGGAGACAAGTTATCTAGTGTTGGATTTCTGGTTGTTGGTTCTAAATTACGCGGTAAATATTTCAAAAGCGCAGAGCGTAAAGGCATAGAAACTGAATTTGGCAACCATGGAAAACTGTGGGATTCTTTTTCAGACCTTGCAGGTGGAGATACTGGCGATGGCTGTAAGATGGAACAGCACAGCAATTATCAAATTTAGATGACACATTTTGTAACATCAAAACGAGTGTACGATCGGATGGCAAAGCGCGATGGAGTGATATTAATGGATGCATTGGATCCTGCAAAACCGACGTGCTCATCGGCCTTAAGCCCGCTGCTCCGGCCATTTGTGCACTAAGACCTGTGCCCTAACCACGGGGACTTTTGGCATGGTCAGCAAATGATACTTCAGTGCAAATAAAACCTCACAAATGAAAATGCTTTAAGCTTATCACCTACTCCATTTTAGATTTCTTTATTGTCCATGTGGCATTTGATGCTATGTCGCAACAATTTGTGACATATTTGTGTTCAGGCGACAATTAAGACAGCTACAGAATTTGCGGTAACAAAAATAAATAACAAAGATGACATCTAACACTTAACTGTGTAAAATGTTGAGCGAGCCCCTAACCTCTCTCGCAAGCAAAGCACCAATCATGCTGGAGACACAAACCTTGGTGATATCGGGCACCATTCTCTTGGAAAGACGAATCGAAGGGGGAGCATTGCGAATTCCGGTTGGACAGGCTGCTGGGAAAGCTCAACACATTCGCAACTTGTTCACGAACCTGCACACATAGTACGCGGCAGATTTGGCAACAGGGACTTCAGCCGCAGCATGCCAAAGCAGACTCCCTTCTGTGAACAGGGTTCACCGGCCGCAGCGTCACTGTCAAATTCAGGCCAGGAAATCAAATCTTATTCTGTCGGTTTTGGAAAGAAGTTCACGATTTATCTGCGGTGTAACTGATTCACAGCGGAATTCAAGCGAAGCCTGCGGCACTCGCGTTTGTAAAAGCTCCGAATCCACGCGTGCGTTGAGCGAGCTGTATTTGACATGTACATTTATATTTTATTTATTGTTTTGTGACGTTCTGGCGCAAGACGGGAAATTCGTTGTGAATCTCGTCTTTGCAATTCTTTAATGCCGGAGACAGAATTATTATTCAGTCAAGCCCAAACAGCTTTGTCAGTTTTGTCAAACAGACGCACTCTAAACCCACAGAAGACCCGCACCGCAATTTAGTCGCCGTTTGCCCGCAACCCTATTGTTTTCTGAATTGACCGTTGAGCAAAGCTTCTGAATAGATCTAGGATGCATTCAAAAACCAACACTCCCCCGAGCGGGCTCGCAATGTTGGCATGAATGCCAGCATAATAGCGATGTCCTCTTGTTCAATTGTGGGTGCACGACGCGGGTCGTCGCCCGTCTAGCCAGTTCACATGTTCCGTAAGAACAGTCATAATTCGTTAAGAGTCCACGGTTATAAACGGACTTTGCATCCTGTGCTTCATCAGAATCCCACGATTCCAGTCATGGTCTTGCGTATTCAAGATTTTTTCTTCGTCCGCTTGTTCGCTCACTTCAGTTAGCTTTAGTCGCACGAAGTGTTTCCGTGACGCAACGAAAAAACGATGTAGCAAGTCAGCTTTTTCAAAACTTACTGTTGTTAGAAGTGTTTTTGAGGATTCAAAGCAGCCGAATCAATGGAAGCGAAATTATTTTGCACGATTGCATGCCTACTCCAATTCCTTAAAAAGTGAAAGTACCTTAAATCATCCTTTGGACATATCCTATTTTTGCGTTAAACGAACATGATATTGTCGACTGGGTATGCAGACAATGTAGTCGCATTCACACGGATGCTGTCCCGTCGTCATTAATGCTATTGCAGACCACGTGACTGAAACAGTCTGACATCCATCGACCACATTTCGAATCTGGGAACCTAAACATTTTGTTTATCTCGTCAAAGGCGGCAGTATTGGATAGGCAATAAACGTACCCAGAAAGACCATAAGGATCTATTTTACAGCCCTATTTGTTCGCATGAATTACCGAGATTACCGCACGTTTTTATGGGTGCGATGGGACATATTACGTGTTTACCAGCTAGATAATACGCCATAGGATGGAAAACAAACAAAAACTGAGCCCAATTTTGCTTCTCCAAAGCTACGTCAGTGCAGCACTCCAACGAATTTAGTTGCTTTCCAAAACATTCAGAGCAGCGCATAATAATTGCCATCTAAAGGGCAATGCATCACTGCGGGCTTAACACTTGTGACTACCACACTTCAAAAGGGAAAGCAAACGAAAAGGTGATATCTTAGAGCAGCAATAGAACAAGCTGGGGAAAAGGTAGCAAAAAGTCAGGGGAGACATGAACGCGCGGTAAAAGAGCGAAAGTGGCATCATAAGACCTCGGATAAACAATGCGGTTGTGCCCACTTCAACCGTAACTACCTTTCCTTGCCTATCCTGTCATTTTCGTCCGCCTGGAGTGTAACCCTCGTCCGACGACGGGTGTGGGCGGGGGGGGGGGGGGGAGGGGGAGCGCACCTTACAGGGCACTGTCCTGATGTTTAAACTGAAACTTAGTGGCCTTACATAAAGAACGCATGCCGTTTTTTTCCGTAGCAGACTTTATGCATTTTTACAATCTCCGTGGAATTTTCAACACCGGTGTCCGGATACGTCGAGACACATAATATATTTGTAAAGATTATGTCAGCCAGGTTCCTTGTCAAATAGACAACATAGTTCACTCGTTGTCGATCAGGGCGTGTTATGTGTTTGTTTGCATAGTATCTGTTGTAATTGTATTGTTAGTATAGCTCGTTGTTGTAATAGTATAGTAGTTCTTGATTGCATCTGATGTTGAAGGACCATGTCAACATGAAGCTGGGTCAAACATGCAAGACTGCTCTTTGATGTGAGATTTACGGGCACCTGCACTTGCAAGAATGATTTACTGCGACCCGCCACATCAACATCATATTAACGGACATCATGCACCCCATTGTAGTGACTTTCTTCAGCAAAAATCGCACTGGTTCACCGGAAATGTAACTTGGGCAAACACTGTTAGGCATAGTTTACGGCGTGGCTGGTGCAGAGGTACTTAATTTGTGTTTATTGCTTCTAGGTTTGCCACTAGCTACTTGCGTGCAACCACCACTGATCCTCCAAATTTAGAGCAAGGTCAGGCACTTGACTTGTAAATGTCTGCATACAGCATCTGAGATGTCCTGCTATTTTCTGTAAATTATGCTTGCATTCGCAATATGTGTCTGGTAAATATTGTGACTGCATTGCATTGCACTGTCATTCTTGAAATAGCTGTGCCAAGGGCTACTTGCACGCAACCATCACTGATCCTCCAAACGTTAGGCAAGGTAATGAGCTTATAAATGTCGACATGTCGTGCCTAAGCTGCCATGCTATCGCATGTAAATTATGGTTGCAGCTACCATGCGTCTAGCACAGCTTGAGCGCGCTTGATCAGCTATACCCTTCACTGTGCAAGGTCTGCATAATGATGCTGAATGGGACAATCTCGGCAGCTTTGAGTGCACTTGATCAGCTATACCCTTCACTGCGCATGACCTGCATTATGATGCTGAATGGAACAATATCTGCACGGCCGTGCTTGCTCTGCTAATATGACGTAATTTGGTGTAGCTGAGCTTTGAGTGTTATGTCCCCAACTTTAAGAAGGGATATTGAGTTACATACCGAGCTGTTAGTCAAGTAATTTGAAAAATCAAGATATTTTCGTAAAGGCGGTTCAAGCTTTTGGAACTGCATGGTGGAAAGCTTGACGGAAAAGGTTAATCGCATAGGGGACGTGATGTTTTCGAACATACCCCTCGGTTTTCTAGATTAATATTAACATGAAAGTATCAAGCTGGATCGTATTTTCGCACTCATTGTTCCTACGCAGGCAGAGGACGTAGGACTAAGAGTCCTTCATTGGCCAGATTTCCTTTTCCCCATCCACCCGCTTTTCGTGGGGCTGTGCCCATATCCACCCGATTATCATGGGGCTGTGCCCATATCCACCCGCTACCCATTCCTAATCAGATGTACCCGTCCGTCAGCCACCCGTCTGCGCTGCTCCAGCGATACTAGTTCTAACTCATAGAAACGTTTCAGGAAAGCCCAAACTTAAGGCTACATTTTTGACTCGAAATTGTAGCACTTCTATGGATGGAGCTAATGATAACTTAAAGAAGCATGAGTAGCAGCATTTTTGTAAGCATGTGCCCGAATCTTGTAAACTTTTTACCCATACCCTACCCATATCAGTAGCTTTCACAAAACTTGCACCCAATCCAACCCCGTTAACCATTTCACATGGGTACACATGAGTTTTCTCAACCCATAAGATCTTGAGACTAGGACTCATCATAATTTTGACGCTGCTCGTAATTGGGGTATTGAGCAAGACTGATGGCCCGCCACCACCAGCTCTTGCCTCACTACTACGACACTGGATGCGCATAACCGTCGCACGACGTGAACGAAACCATATTCAGAAAGATCACAAGTGGTAAAGGTGGTAGGCTCTTCCCCATATGTGGGACCAACGCGCCGCGGACTGCAACAAAAAGGGTGGTACAAGCACTTGAGCACCCCAAACAGAAGCCGGGTCTTCTCAAGTTAACCATGCATCTGAGCGGGATCCCTTCATTTGTCGGAGTTTTCCTGATGAACAGCATGGAGAAAATCATATCAACTCAAATGAAGATGAGCGTTTAAGCTGATGACCGTGCCGGCTTACAAAGCATGCTCTAATCGCATTTAGCCAGAGCTGAAGTCGGACGGCAGAAATAGAGGCGGAAAGCAACTTTGCATACCACCAGGCATCCTATGCAGAGACAGTTATCTGCTGCAGCGAATGAAACCGGGCCAAGTCCGTCGTACTTCATATTTAAACAAATGGCATAGTAAATGATGCATCGGAAATCGTTTCCCGAAGATCACTGCTTCATCTCACCTGGCCAAGGGACTTTTGGAAGTCGCGAGCATATACATATGCAGGACAGTCCCAGAACGGATCAGAAAACGTTTGGTAGTAGGAGCGCTAAGCAACAGTAGCGCTAATGATATCAACAATGGGCTAAAGGTCTACTGCAGCTTGAATAGTGAACTGCCATCCACGTATTTTCATATAGAACTTGACAGGTTTTATTATGCTTGCCTGGGCGAAGCAGCACAGGCTGCCCGTGAGCTTTCTAAACTCGGCTGAATCTTTTTAAGTGTTAGTTGTAGTTGAAGAGGTAACAATTCGACATCACGTTGGAAGTACGCATCGTCAAGAGGGTTCTGGGCAATGCAGCACCCATAGCTGCTACAAATGTGAATATTTCTGTTTTATAACTTGAAACGGCCGGAGTTTAAGCAAAGGAGAAAACTTAACAGAAGAAAAACAACTTGAACGCAATTAAAAACTGCCTGCACCAAGATTACCTCACATGTCTGACGAGACTCACCAGTAGGACAACAAACGATAAGTGATGAAATTTTCAGAACGTGAGCAGTGAGTGCGTGCATGTCAAATATCAAATAGTTTCATAACATAATGCGGACTGGAAATCAAATTCGATCAATTATTATTTTCAGAGGTGTCTGAAGTCTATTTCAGCATTCACATACATGCATTACGTTACCAGAACCAAAAAACGGCTTAACCTTCAGTATCAGACAGTGTTGCTGTCCAACAAATATGCTCATTTTAGTGGGTTGTTGCATTTGTCAACAAGAGCCTTAGCACCTCCACAACATGCGGGCATTTATTGCTTAAGCCCGTGGCAATAAGTGCAGGTGCAACTACCTATAGCCTAGGCCAGGAACTACATACACAACGTAGTCCCACCCGCATGCACGCGGGGACAAGCCAGTGTATTTGGGCACTCTACACTCAAGCACCAGCACTTAACTGTTCTAAAGACCACCGACAAGAGTTTTTAGAAATTGAGAGGTGTACATGAATTGATGACAAGATATTTCTCAACACGCCAATGAATCAGGAAGTGCGTTGATGAACCACATCGCTGAACATCCATAAACTACGACAGACCTTGCAAACGCAACGTGAAAGTGCGACGTTATTACCTCTTCCGCTCAGCGATTCCTTGTCATTATTCAGCTCGCTCGTTTTCTTTGCAATGTTTAAGAGTTTCTCTCCCTGGAAATCAAAATCTCATTTGCCTAACCGTTCAGAATTTAAGTCTTTGTAGAAGCCCGGCTGCTCTAGTACTGCACCTTTAAACTAAACACACACTGTCTCGTCTTGATAAAGCTTAAAACGAGTGCCTTTGCAGAACACATCAGTTACTTTTGTGACATTCTCAAGGTAAAAATTTACTTATCTGTCTAATGCAGCGGTCTAATCATCAGGATAAAAGCAATGTTTAACCAGATGGTAGCACCGGGACGCCACGTGTGCTGACATTTTCTAGAATTATCTTAGCGATGGGCTCGATGCAAAGCCTTCAAATCAAAAATATCTGGGAGTCCCCCGTCTTAACATTGTATCGCCTCGGGACGGAACGCTTTTGGTGCTTTGTTGGGTGGTGTACGCATATGCGGGGTAAAAATGTAGGCTGACACCTGAAAATGAGCAGGCCGAAAATGTTTTGGGATATGACATAGTCACTGAACTCCCAGTCAGTGCAATCGTTGGCTTTGAAAAACTTGGACATACCGATCAGTCCTGTGATTCTGGAGTCATCTGCACATTCAATTCACTTTAATGGTCCGCTTATACGGGCGTTTTTTACCCTCGTCGGACGCGCGTATTCATGAACCCCAGGCGATAGCACGCCCATCTGCCCACGTCATAATCTTGTTTGATGCGTCGCACTTCCGACAGCTATCGCCGCTGTATTCAGGTAAGGATTTTTCTTTTCTTTTCTTTTCTGTCGTCTGGTCACGCTGGCCACCCTTTTAGACAAGAGGTGTTTAAATAATTTCGAATTGCATCATATGTATAAATAAGCAGCAGCAGTTTATCGATTGCAACTTTTTTGCATTACCTGAACTTTTATAGATGCTTTATCTAACATTTGGACCGTAGGCATGACTTACCTTGCGACATGCAAGTCCCTTTGGAACACAATTGGAGTCCTCTCGGATATGCATTGTATGTCAACTATTTCTCGTGAGGTCATCTGCTTTTGACTCCCATCTGACGTGGGAAAAAAGTACGTGTGAACAGGCCATAGGATAAGTGTGACGTTTTCACCTATGAGCTTGGAGTTCTTACGTTGACCATTATGGCATTTCATGTATCAGGACGCACTATTAAAACGACTTTATCACCTAAAAAGGGCTTTGGTTGCCAATACTCGAAGCTCATTCAAATTCATGTTTCAAGCTGTGTTTATACTTGCGAATTATTACGAGGATAGTTTATGTAACATAACTAATGATTGCTTGATAATGTTGTTAAGCCAATCCTTCCTGAGATATTAAATGTCGACAGCTGTCAGCACCAGACGTCTCAAAAGAGCACTTCACGGATCGGGTTTTCAGTCCCGGTCCAGTCCATTCCGGCTAGTCCAGATCCAATCCACCCGCCAATTCGCCTTTTCAGATTTCTCAATCCAATCCGGTCCAGTTCCCCTTGCCAAGAAACGCATTCGCGCCCATCCGCCTTCACATGAAATAACGTTAAAAATATAAATAGGAAATTCGCTTGATCTTAGAATACTATATTTCAAAACAAAATTGTTTCGGTTTCTATTGGAGAAAAATGTGCAGTGAGCTGTCATAAACCAGTGTCTTTTAAGAATGTAATTTAGAAAGACGGTCAGAAAAAACTGTCATATTTCAATCATATGGCAATTGTTTTCGCCACAAATTGACAAGTGCCACCACATCGCAAGGCCAAAACCTATTGTGTTCTTAACAACCTAAGCCATGAGCACTTAGTTAACATTCTTTGATCCCAGGATAGATGTAACATGCCTACACATGCCACTAGAGTTTTGAGGGCACTCAGTTCGCAGAAGGGCGATGTGCATCTAGAAGGCCCTTCCAAAAGCTAGGACGACCATCTTATCTCATATTTCAGGTGCGTATCCATTTTTGGATGCCCCAACTGATTGAAACTCCCCTGACTGCGACCATTATTTCTTGCTAGATTACCGACTGCGTTCACAATATAATATACGCGTGCGACTATCCTTTACCTGTCTTTCATCCAGGAAAATGAAACAGTTTCGTTATTTTTTTATCACATTGCTTAAATTTTAAATTCTATCAAACCTTTTTTTGCCCATGCTGGGAAAATGCGACGGTTTTTTAGCTGTTATCATGACACCAACAGTTGCATAAAGCCACATTTACACCGTCAAAACCAAATTTCCCAAGAATGTTGGCAATAGTGCGTAACCTTGTATCCGGTGTTTGGTTTTCAACACGCTAAGAGAAATGCCATGCATGTTTTATTAGATGGCGCACCATTTTAGTCCAAGCGTGTAACGTCTCCCGCACACCGTGAGTGCATTAGACGGAAAGGTAGAATCCTCCTTCATTCAAAAAGCGTGGTGCGAGAGTATGTGCTTGTCGCCGATCATTCGACATCTGTCATGACCGCTGGCTCTTTGACATTACTCATACGTACTGGCCGCTCATCACAGGCTCTGGTGATCGCACCAGCTACTCTAAATTGTACTAAATCTTCATTTTATATATGAATGAACAATGTTGGGTGGCATGCTCACCCACGTTTTTTTTACTCTGTTAAATGGGTGTTGGGACGTGCAAATCATTAAAGGAGAATCACAGATATGCGGATGCATTAGGACACAAACGGACACAAATAAATAAGTACCTACTCAATGCCTTTTTGTTTGTTGGTTGCAAAGAGTACTAAATTCACACCAAGCAGCTAATTGCTGGGTGAGAAAGCTATCTTTTGGTCTATGGTTATAGAAGACAACATGTTCAGCCCCCGGGATACATTTAAACGTGATCGGGGGAGGTCAAATTGACCCTACTCCCGTGAAGGTTTTCACGGAATGGTTTCGGAATAACTGAATGTTGATCGATCTGTGTCCGTTCTGTGTGGGTGAAGTCACTTTTATGCGCTTTCAGACGTAAGCCTTTTGTTTTTCGAGTCAAGCGCTGACGGTGGACCGGGTCGGTTGTGAACGAACAGCCGACTCTGCGCAGATATGCGTGCATCTCTTTTCGCCGCCAGCCGCCAGATGGGTAACATTTATTTGCTACTCTAGTCCATGCTGTTACGTTTACCCGGAATTATCGTGTCGCGAGTCCATTGTTCTCCTTTTATTGTTTGCATTTTCGCTTAAACTCCTCGTTCCTCTCGTTTCCTCGTCATTCGCCTTTGGCTGAACCAGTGAGACCCACAAACAGCCTTCGGCGCCCACTTGGCGGCACTTAGCCAACACTCACGGGCCCTCAACCCGCGCATTCACCTCTCGCGTACACAACAACACGCCAACCATCGCAGTCGTCCCTACGCCGTTCGTGTCCCCTCCCCTCGTCTCGGGGTGTGCGTCCCTTCTTGTGAGCCCCTCGCCCAGCCCAGCGTTTGTGCTTGTCAACAACAGCGGCGAGGGAGCTTCGGAATCACCCTTCGCGATGCGCAGCGGGCTGGAACTGCCGATAGGGGACGAGCTCATGGCTGCTAAGATAGTCAGGTCGGGGCACTGCTGTTAGGAGGCAGGCGACGCGCCTCCTCCGTCTGCCCCGCTTCCACGGGCGCGCCGCCGAGGTTCCGCCGGCCTATTTCCTGACCTCAGCCCAGGCGGTGGTGCGCGCGCTGGCTCAAGCCAATACGTCTGACGAGGACATCCCCGGCGGGCGCACCAGCGGGAGGGTGACGGAGGTGTGCGGCCTCCGGTCTAGCGGTCCCAAGCTCAGGCCAGGCGCGACGCCGCGTCCTGAATGCGCTTTGATGGCCTCCCGCCCCCTCCTTCCTATCCTCGCACGGGTACCTGCGGGTGTCTGTACGCCCATGGATCCGGGCCCCAAAGCATGCTGGCGGAACCGACGCGTCTTTTTGAGAGCATATCAAACGTATACGTCAGGAACAGTCGCGGCAACTGCAGCTGTGGAGGACTGGAGCTTCACTGTGGAGCCACCTAGAACTAAAAAGGTGTATTACTGCGAAAACAAACTTAACAGCGTGGTTTTAAAAGAAAATGATTGCAATTCATTTCCTCACTTTATATTGATGATGCTGCACAACCTCCGCCGTCGGAGACTATGCAGTGGCACTACCTAGTGCTGTTATTTGGGTAAACTTTACTGGGGCTTCACACCAGTGCATTCTTAAAATATGCCTCAAAGGTGGCATAGCGCTCCCTTTGAAGGCACCCTATAAAGGCCTTAAAGGCTCCCTTTAACAAGGTTCATGCTTGCAGTAATGCCCAAGATGGCACCTCGCTGCTGCGGGATATCTGGATTGACCGGCATGGCACTGGTGTAACTTTACTGTTGATTGATGATGCAGCTTAATTCTAACATGCCAAGTACTGGCTATGGGTCTTCGACGTTGCACATCAGCTACATGTCCAAAAACATCAAATGCACCACAGTCTCTTTGCGAAGTTGCACGTCTGTTGACCAGACCTTCGAAACAGGGAATCCGTGACATTCGTAGCAATAATGATATGCTTTCCCATCACCAGTGCTGCACGCGTCTGGATAAACAATCTCGCGCCGCGGGATCCAGCTGCTCCTTCGAACCTCGTTATCTATTCGCCGCACGCGTCGCTTGACGTTCCGCTGGCTCCGGACGTGCACGTGCGATGGGATGAGTCGCCTTTTCATGGCTCGGTAGGACCACTCGGCACCTCGTGGAGTCGTAGATTGTTTTCTTGCTCCGCGGTCGCCTCGGCCAGTCGCCCACGCCGCATCGCCAGCCGAACCACGTTCGCCTCGAGAGCCTCGATTGGTGCCGCTCCTTTGATTGAGCCGGGAGCCCACGCCGGGCGCCGGCGGTCGGGACGGTAGTGTCGGATCACCGGCCGTCTGCATGGCATCGCCCGCATCCGGCGGCGCCGCCCGAACAGGAAATCAGGCTCAAAGAGGTAGAGATACCTGCTGCGGCCAGAACGAGACAAAGCCCGTCCCACAGCTGGGCCCCATCGATCGTTCTGCGTGGCCGCTCGCGCCGCTCCAGGGCGCCGTCGGAGGCTATGCAGCGTGACCTGCGGCGATCCACATCGGCCGATGCCATGGCAGCGGCCCGGCGGACCTGACGGGGACGGCAGCCGACCTCGCGCAGCGGACCTGACCAGGGCGGTAACCAGCCACGCCCGGCGGCGCTGGACCCGCCCCCAGCTCAGCCCAATCTGTCACGCTTGGCGAAAGTCGCGGCCTTTTGGCTGCGCGACCGACGAGTTGGAGCCGCCGGCAATCGGGGGTGGCGAAGCTCGGGATTAGGGCCGATCGACCCGGCGCCGGGCCGACGCTCGAATCAGCGCCGCCCCGCCATCAGCCGCCGCCGGCCGGCTCCATCTGCATCCGTGTGGGCTCGTGCCGCGAGCCGTCTGTCGGCGCGACACCTAAACCGCTGGCTCAAACAGAATTGCAAGTCGTGCGGCGTTATGGAAGTAAGATAACTATGCAGCCCCATGGGTTCTGCGCCGCGAGAAGCTGAACACACACTCGCTGACCCCCAACAAACCAGAACAGCACGGTCGCCGCTGGCGCCGGTAAGCGCATCAGTTGGCTGGTCCGAGTCCCAGGGGCGCCCTCGGGCCGCCGCTCGGCCGCCGAGGCGTGATAGCCGGCGCGGATACGCCCAACGAGTCCGTGCGGGCCTGTGGGCGGGGCCGTCGCACCACGGCGGAAGGGCTGCCGCTGGCGGGCCCGTAGACCTCTGGGCAGCCGCGTACCGAGCAGGTGCGCGGGACTGGGCACGCCATCAGAACATTAGCCGGAACCGGTGACGGATCTGCCGGTACGGAGACCCAGCACCGTAATAGTGCCGCGCTGCTGTGGGCGCCGACCGCGCCCGATCTCGCTCGGGCCCGCGCCGGTCAGCCGGCGCACGGCTGCGGGGCTCGGACGGGATGTTGGGACGCTGTGCAGTGCGTGCTCGGAGTGCGCGCCGACTATACGCAGGAAAACATGGAAGCAAGCATCCCCAGATCCGTCTGCCGTCCATTATGCAACATGCCACCGTTGATGTCGGCGCCATTGCCTATGCCTTTCACGTCAACCATTTCCAGCATGCATGGACCGGATTTGAAAACCGAAACAACCTATTATTTTTTACAATCACGGCTGCTTCAGAAAACAATTGTTCATTTCAGTTTTAACTTTGGCAGATATTTGGACATTTCATAATTCATTCCTGTTATGGCATCTGTGTCGCTTAAGAGCGTCATATATTGTGATATTCGCTACCGAAAAATACTGCGAATTACTTTGAAGCCCCTTCATTGAAGAAACGCAAGATATGTATCGCGCGGGTTGATCAAGCACATTCACACTTCCTTGCTCAATCCTTCAAAGTCTTGAATGCCGCTCATTTCTGGCGTTGGAAGGCGCGGGCCGCGCTACGGGTGTGTCGCACCGCTCCCAGCGCCTCCTCCCACCACGCAGATGGAGCAAAGGCCTCCGTCGTCTCTTTCAGGTTCCCGCAGATGGCGGGCCTGTCTCCTTAGCTTGACCCAAGCACGCCCCAAAACTACTGGTCGAGCGTCAAGGACCTTGACAGGCCTGGTCTCCCGCCGCCCTGTAGTTTAGTGGCGCCTCATTGGTCCCTCAGTCAGGTCCTGGTCCGGACAGCTGGGGGCACAATAGCGCGGTCTTACTGAAACCAGGATTGTCTGCCGAGGATTCTCGATTAAATGGAAGTGGCGCTACACCACCTGCCTCCGCATTTCCAGGTAGGCGTCTTCGTTCACTGAGATGGTCGGGCCAAACCAGTTGCTTGCGGATCATAAGCGGGTCAAACTCGGTGATTGCAGGTCAAAAACGGGTCACAACAGTTGTCTTTCTTTGAGTAACCCTCGCCTGACACATGTTCTGGCCTTGGTGGACCTGCCACTCCACCATCATCTGTGGATGACGAGAAGGCCAGCATCGCTCATTTCATGCGTTTGGTGGCTGGCGTACAAAACATTATTCGTCATTCCATATTGACGCCTGGTCTTCAAACCCATCGTGTTAATGAAGCAGCTATTGACCAACCACTGCTTTATGCCTTTTTCCCCGTCTGAAAGGGATCGTCGCGCGCGGCAAACGTGCCAGCCAGATGATAAGCGTTGCACCAAAGCCGTTTGGTCAGGCGCTGGATGCTGAACATTGGAGGTATTTCGCCTCTGTCGCTTCTGAGAGTCCCTCGCTGAAAAGACAGGCTTCAAAAACGCCCTGCGCACGATCGCTCAAATCACCTTTTCACGTTGCTTTTTTAGAGTTGTTTAGTATACTTAAAGCTCTCACCCTGATTCGCAGTTTTCCAGGATTCGGAGTGATAGGGGCCTGTGCAACCTCCTGCCATTTCCAAACTACAAAAGATATAGAGCTCAGCGGAAAACACCAAACGATTGGTCTCAACGAGATTTTGCGATTGTTAACAATGTATATGCTGCTTGTTGTAAAATTGACCCCCGGTCAAAGGCCCAATTTTCCCGAAAAACGTACTTCTCAGATTTACAGCCGCATACATATGTGACTATGTTTCGAAGCGGCACAAAATCTAAACTGGCGTATTCCTTGTTCAGTTCTGAGTACAGTGATCTATAGTTCAATGTGTTTTAACCATATATTTACGATGCATGATCCCATTCACGTAACAATGTCGGCCCACCACGCCGCTCCGCGGCATCACCAATCGCCGCCCGCCGGCTGCGCCAGGCTGTACAGCGCCGTGCAGTGCGCCACAAAATCCGCCGCAGCTCCGAAACCAGAGAAACTAAGGGCGCCTTCTTGGCGTCAAAACACACGTCATGAATCTCCCATACACCACTGAGCATTTTGGCGCGATTGCACGACATGTCGGAGAGGTATCCTTAAAAACTTTAGGGGCTCGCATCGACCCTCCTTGTCAAGTTTAAAAGAGTGCCAAGTAGTCATTTGAAACTATTATGTGTGTCAATTTGCCTCACAACTTGAAGTGATTGTAACTATCCGTAAGTGGGGTGACATTTTCTTCACCGCTTTCCCATCCGTTCAACTTTCCCATCCGCCGAAAGTTTGCCGACGCAACGGTGCTCCTCCTCCGCAAGATGCAAACCAGGTGCCTGCGGCTGGTACGAGCTCCGCAGCGATACACATATTGAGTTCTACCGCACATGCTGCACTTACACATGCAGTCCTTAACGTACAGGAGCGATCAATTAGAAGCTCAGACTGGTCACAAATTGCTGAGTATCCTATCAATGAAACAAAAATGAAATGAGGCGTAGTAATAGGCCGTAAAGAGCACTTGTGCATAATTTGCCGACCAAGCAACCATCGGCGTATTAAGGAGACATGCAAACAAATCACGATTGAATTGACGCAGTGTTGATGGCGACATCATCCGTTGGCAAAACATTTAAGTCGAATAACACTGCACGAGCGTAAAGTTAAGTCTCTTCTTAAAGGCAGCCCGCTGCAATGTGAGCTACTTAATGGGCGTACTCGGACGTAACGTTGCAAGATGTCGTTTGTTTATAATTTAGGCTGACACTTCCTTCACTATCAACTAATTATGATCATGTTGGAGGCCAGATCTGACTAGACCTAAGCAGGTTCTATGTAGATATTACACAAAGCAGATGGGCTCACTGGAGCCAGCCCAGCAACCGAGCTCACCAGTGCCAGCCCACCGGCCGAGCTCACCGGAGCCAGCCTAGCGGCCGAGCTCAACGAAACGAGCCCAGCGGCCGAGTTCACCGGAGCCAGCCCAGCGGCCGAGCTCACCGTAGCCGGCCCAGCAACCAAGCTCACCGGAGCCAGCCCAGCAACCAAGCTCAACAGAGCCGGCCCAGCAGCCGAGCTCACCGGAGCCGGCCCTGCGGCCGAGCTCACCGGAGCCAGCCCAGCGGGCGAGCTCACCGGAGTCAGCCCAAAATCAACAAAAATCCGGTCCCGCAGGAGTCAGCCCATACCAGCTAGTCTCACCAGTCATAGCGTCACTATAAGAGGCAGGCACTTTTGGGGCCAGAGCAGCTCCAGTCTCACCAGGGCTAGCGCGATGGCCGACCTCGCTGGAGCCAGGGTATCGGCCGGCCTTCCTGTGCTGACGCTGCGGCTTGACCCAACAGTGTCAGCGTGGGCTGCGACCTTGCCCGACTTTTTACGGGGCCTGGATGAGTGGCCAACTTGGCTAGAACCAGCACGGTGGCTGAATCTCCTACCTCAGCCAACTGAGCGACCGATCCGAAGAAAGGTCCTGTTATGGTTCGTTACCCATGTCAATAACGCAACATAAGACTCCGTGGGAGGAGGAAAGAGTTTTCAACGTGGCTTCGTAATGCCTGAAAGGGGCAAATGGGCTCTGACCATGGTTACTTTTTCAATGACTGCGTGGCGATTTTGAGCAGTGTCGTCTGACTCCTATATGAGAGATTTTTGGGTGTCAAGGCAAGCCATTAAGTGTTTCAAAGGGTCTGAAATGACTCTCCAGAAACTCCAGGACCAAAAAGATAGCACGACACGCTTTGCGGAATTCATCTCGACTGCTAGGAAAAACTGACGTCAGGCTTCTTTAGTATCGTGTTTCTGATATCATTTTAACTCATTACAGGTAGCTTACTTACTTACTAAAAAAACAAAAAATGACATGCGCACTGATACACCAGAATGGACGAGGCCTTGAGCGGCGAGGATGTCGAGAACATTGCGTGGATAAGGCTTAAACCTCATCCTGAACCTTGTTCTTACAAGAGAGCCTTGGGCTGCTCCTAAGGTCAAAATAATCCAAGCCTCTTGCTCTCAAGTGAAAGAAAACGGTTTCGTTGCCCATGCCTTGGCATCCCGAAACACCTTATTTTTGCATGGTGCCTGTTAATTTTGTGTTAGTGTTGATGATTTTTTTTTTGCAGCTCAAGAGCAGGGAAGTGTGTTGCTTTTTCATGCATTCAGTGTTTATCCGCAGCACTTGATGATCACAGTGCCCTCACTATAAGGGTAATGTTAGCTGCTGGATCTCGAACCAGGATCTTAAGCATCCAAAACTTTGATAACAATGCGCTCGCTGCAAAAAAAAAAAACAAGCAAGCTGTGAGATGTTCAGGCATTTCCCTAAGAAGACATGCATTTCGCTGAAAGCCTATTTTGTTGTGCTTGTTGCAAACACTCTGAAACACCCCGTATCAACCGTTCTGCTGACAATACTTTGACCTCAAGTGTTCGCACGCGAAAGGACTGCCAAAAAAGCTTTGCTTCGACTTCCTCTTTCCATGTGTGTTCCTCTAACTAGCCCCACGTTGCCAGCATTACAAGCGCACTGCAGACTGGTCCGGGGTGCGAGTACCGTGGTACGAGTACCCAGCGCGGTGGCGCCGGTTCGGACGCATCGATTAATTGCGCCACGCGGCCAGCCGAGCGGCCGAGACGTGCTCCGTCGCGGCTGGCGCGCACCGCCCGCACTAATTGGTCTACCGAGTGACGTCCGCGAAAGACGTCACTGCTGTGGCGAGCAGACGCTGTTTTTCAGACCGCCGGGGTGCAAAGCCCGAGCGGAAAATAAAAGCCTGCCGGCGGCACTACGTGCGCGGGTACCGACGCGGTTGTGTGGTGCTCGGCTTAGGTCAGCTGTAGAGGTGTGCCCGAGGGGTTTCGATCATCGGCCAGTGCAGGAAACGAACAGCATACCATTGATCATCAAGCCATGTCACATATCACCAGTTCCAGGGACTTCAGCAATGACCAATAGCTAAGACTTAATTCTAGACAGAGCTTGCAAAAGTGAACTAATTAGCCGACCGTCAGCAAATAAGTTAACTTTACAATAAGTTAATTCCAGTAACTTTGGAATATGAGTATTTATGACGTGCACAGGAACGATGGACAGTGGGCTATTTGTAGGCTTAGTATTCACGCAAAGTCGAAATATATCTGAGCCAGCCATGCTCCCTGGCATCGTCAGGCGTTATATGTTATGCAACAACCAACGCGTAACGTTTTTGATGTTTTGGCCACCATACACCGCGCTAGAACGTTGGATTACGCATCCTCAATTATACCTCCTTCCAATCATGTATGGGGTTGGAATGGTGGGTCGTGTGCAAATAAATGACTTTATAAAATTGATGATATGAAATGGCGGAGATGTACGGTAACTGTTTTCGCCAGCGAGATAAGAGTTTTGCTTGCATCTCAAAAAGGCACGAGGTGCTAACCCTTGTGCCCCGTCTAAATTAAGCTTGTTAGCAACTGGCATGAGTGGTTCTCATGAACATACGTCCCTAATATACTAATGACGCGAAAACGTTGCTCTTGTAAAAGGGGAGTATGTAGAAAAGCAGGTCAGGAGAAGGCTTTGGAATATGAGTATTTCAAAGATAACGGAGTTTTTGTGTGCAGCCCGTCTGTTGTGCCTGCCCCACACTGTCTGCGCCCCCGCACCGGCACACTCTGTGCTCGCCTCTGCGCACGGCCCGTTTCCCAGCAACGTATGCATGATGAACCTGCGAGCGGATGGGGCAGAGCGTCCCGTACTGCCAGGGTGTGTCACCAGTACATCCGGTATATTGTGCCGCAGTTCATTCCTGTATCAGAACTTAACAAGCGCATGGGTGGGCGGCTAGATACCCTTTGCCCGAGTGGGGGGTCAATTTGACCGCCTGCGATTTCAGGAGCTAGGAAAGATATCAACATCTCATTTACAGGGTGTGTTGACCTGTACGTGAACTAACTTAGGTCGGAGTCTCAGGTTCTTAGGTTATGACCTTCGAGTCAAACAAGGTAAAAAACCCACAAGGTCAGTTTCAAGATTGGTCTACAAAGTGCCCCAAAACCTAGATAACCGTTTCTAAGCAAAAGATCGCGTGCTCATTCGAGGGCAGTGACCTTGTTTGACATTTTGATGGTCAAGGTGACCAAAATCATACAAGATTGCTTTGAGTTTTGCGTTTGACTAAACGACAAATATTACGCTAGGCAGCATGTTCGTATAACAAAATGTTGACATGGGACATTTTAGGTCAATAACCTATTTTGACCTCTAAGAAGTCCATGGAAGATGTAAACTGCGGTTTCTGTTATCAATAAATTATAAATGAGCACCATAATTATCCCATGCAGCATGACCTAGAGTGACAGAACAGGTTGGCTTTGACCTTGGTGTGACCTTCATACATGACTTTAGGCGAACTTAATTTACTCAATTAATATTTGGGTTGGCTAAGAAAGCACCTCAGAGATGTATGGCTCCGTTTAACACTCCGTTGTTTGGTCAGATTAAAGGGTTCCCTAAAAATTGCCTTCGCTGGAACCATGACTTGACTTTGACCTGCAATAGGTCAGCGACCTTACCAGGCACTTCTCGATTTTTGATACCAAACGATCCGCTATTCCATTTTCTACAGCTCTGCAAAATTTGGCGGGGCTATGCAGCGTCGCTCGGAAACCATTCTGGAAAAACCTTCGGGATCAATTTGACCCCCACCCGAGCGCATGTTAAAATACTACAGGACCATGAAGTTTGAGTTTGTCTTTGGTGAGTTAGTGACTCAATATGGAAGGGCGACAATTTGTCCCTCCATGTTTAATTGGAAGCGATCGTTCATTTTCGTTTTATGAAAGAATTGAGACAAGGTATTGGTATCACAGATGAGATAATTGGGATGATAACTGAGAGATGATAATCAAAATAAACCATCACGGGTAAGACAATAGTAGAAATATAACAAACACACCAGACGGGGACTATTGACCTCGTCTGGTGTTTAATTGCGCACACAACGTTTGATCCTTACCGGTCAGATCAGTTGGTAGAGCACTTTATTCGTAATCAGAACACCTTGGTCCGAATCCCAGCTATGTCAAGCAGAGAATCGTGTTGCGACACGTACATGACTCAGAACCAAATGTCGTCCATTCCTTCGCAGCACTCCAAACATCTGACGATACCCAGAGGGCCAGCCGGCCAAAATGTTGCGAACTCGTGCTTTTATGCTAGCACATTAGACGAGGACGATAGAGTCCGAACAGAGATTTCATACATGATACTATCGCCAATCTGTTTCTGGTGCATGACGTGTGCAAATACACAAATGAATATGCATGCATGTACTATTCTGCATGTAATGGCCTGTTTGTTCAAGACATTGCCACCGATATGAAAGATCTAGTTCCTAAATTGCTTGCTTTGATCTTGGCAGTGCGTCATTTTGTTTTGTTTTTAACACGGTAAAAACAAATCCTGAATGCAAGAATACCCCACAAGTGTTTTGCGATAATTTGAGGAAACACACGCGATAACTTTGGCCGGATTAATTTCATAAAAATTAACAACCGAGACATCACTAAAGTGCGCTTGGCCTACATTATTCGTCACAGTCAAAAGACCAAATGCCAGATATTAAGTGCGCAAGCTGAACACTCCCAAAAAGAGTTCAAGTGACTCCGGGACGGAAAGGCCATTTGATGGAAACGCGAGAATGTTTGTGTTTGGGGACCGGACCGCACACACCGCAGGCTGCATACCGTAAAATGTATGAGAACGGCCGTGGAAATATCATGACGCAAATGGAACGACCACATCACAAATATTATATGGCTTATAACCAGACGTGTGCCTGGTTCCTAATATTGGTTTCTGGTTCCCACTGGTTCTTTTGACAAAACAAGATGCTGGATCCTGGTTCTTACTGGATCTTTCGACAAAGCAAGATGCTGGATCCTGGTTCCCACTGGATTTTTTGACAAAACAAGATCCTGGATTTTGGTTCCCGCTGGTTCTTTTGATATAACAAGACCCTGAATTCTGATTCCCACTGGATCATGCGACAAAACAAAATCCTGGATCTTGGCTCCCATTGGTTATTTTGACAAAACAATACCCTGGATCTTGGTTCTCACTAGTTCTCTCGACAAAACAAGACCCTGGATCCTGGTTCTCATTGGTTCTTTTGACAAAACAATACCCTAGATCCTGGTTCCCAATGGATCTTTTGACAAAACATGCTGCATCCTGGTTCCCATTGGTTCTTGTACAAAACAAAACCCTGGATCTTGGTTCCCCCTGTTTCTTTCAATAACACAAGACCTGTATCTTGGTTCCCATTAGTTATGTTGTAAGCACTGGCTTCAGCTCCCAGTTTCCCTTGTTTTTCTGTCAATACCAGCTCCAGGTTCCCAAAAGCTCTTTGGCAAGCAACAGAAATACCAACATGCTATGAATACTCAACACCATGTCTCACAGTTCACACTGGTATTTTACGAACACTAGACTCCTGAGGTTAGCATATGGAGTGCTCTGACAGTCTTGGGACCTGGGAAAAATTGATCTAAAAATGCCATCCTGCATAACCCAAATAATTTGCTCTAAAAAAGCAGATCAATACATCACGGACAAGTCAAAACAAACTGCATGTCCTGACTCTGTAACAACAATACAGCTCTTCCAGAAGCCTGAGCACAAGGCTCAGGGAGATATAGATTCATTGTATGCATGATAAAGCAACATCAATGTGGGACTAACTTTAGTCTGCAGGTGGGCTGGCCATATGTAAAAATAAATATTGCTGAGCTTTGATGGTAATCTGTGATATTGGGGATGGTTTTCAGGTATTATATATATATATATATATATATATATATATAAGTGTAGGTGTACTTTCCTACCTAACGTTAGAAAAAAGCATTGCACACCATTCGTCGTGTTCAAGGCGGCACATATCGTAAATCATCTCAAAACAGGTAGAATCATGCTCCTACCTTCGAATTTCAATAACTTCGATGGCGAGCTCCCGAGCGCCGCGCGCACCGCACCGCCTGGACTCCCCAGCGCCGTTTCTGCGTTGCCGTTGCGTAAATACAATATTTCTGCTTACCAAGAACTCTACAAAATGTACGGGACCGAGGTAAACCATTCGTCGTGTTTAAGGCGGAACATATCGTAAATAATTTCAAAACAGATAGAATCATGCTCCTACCCTCGAATTTTAATAAATACGATAGCGAGCTCCCGAGCGCCGCACGCCCCGCATCGCACTGCCTCGACTTCCAAGCGCCGTTTCTACGTTGTTGCGAAAGCACAATATTTCTGCTTATCAAGAACCATACAACATGTACGGGACCAAGGTAACAATAATAAAGCAACCAAAATCATTTCTTATCGAGTTTAGGTACACTTATGAAACACGCAGGCCAGAATAGTCCAGAACATATCCTAACCTAACCTAACCTAACCTAACCTAACCTAACCTAACCTAACCTAACCTAACCTAACCTAACCTAACCTAACCTAACCTAACCTAACCTAACCTAACCTAACCTAACCTAGCCTAACTGAGAATAGACCAGAACCTAAGCTAAGCTAAGCTAAGCTAGCCTGACCTGACCTGACCTGACCTGACCTAACCTAACCTAACCTAACCTAACCTAACCTAACCCAACCTAACCTAACCTAACCTAACCTAACCTAACCTAACCTCCCCACCCTATATCCCCTACAACCCAGCATCTCATTGGCATCCATGTTCCATGCCATATATAGGTGTCATATAGTGAGCTTTTATTTAGCTGCCATGTTCTCATTTTGCTTTACACTCCCCACCCAATCCCCCTGCAACCCATGGTCCCGTTGGCGTCGAGGATCAAATTTCATGGATTCTTGCTACCTTGTCCCGGTACATTTTTATGGTTCGCAGTAAATATGGTTTATTGTTATAGTATGGTTTATATAGTATAGTTTATAGTTATAGTTATGGTTTATAGTATGGTTCGCAGTTAATATAGTTTATATGGTAAATATGGTTATGGTAAATATGGTTAATGTTAAGTAAATATTTTTATGGTTCGCAGTTAGGTTATGGTTGTCCTGCCTTAAACATGACGAATGGTTTACTTTGGTCCCGTACATTTTGTACAGTTCTTGGTACGCAGAAATATTGTATTTACGCAACGGCAACGCGGAAACGGCGCTGGGGAGTCCAGGCGGTGCGGTGCGCGCGGCGCTCGGGAGCTCGCCATCGAAGTTATTGAAATTCGAAGTTAGGAGCATGATTCTACCTGTTTTGAGATTATTTACGATATGTCATGCCTTAAACACGACGAATGGTGTACAATGATTTTTTCTAACGTTAGGTAGGAAAGTACACCCTGACTATATACATATATGCATACACACACACACACACACATATATATATATATATATATATATATATATATATATATATATATATATGGTCACTTTACCCAACCAAGCAACTTCCTTGCTTCTTGGTAATCCATGTTATAAGTACCTATCGCTGAGCCAGAGCTGACTCACATTCTTTAGCTCCCTTGCCTGCTTATGCCAGCCCCTGGTTCCAGTAACTTTTGACACGACCGCAGACCCCGGTAACATCCAGCCGGTTCCTCGTTCTCGCGGGTTTTCTAGAAAGAACATTTACGACTCTTTTGTTTGCCACATCTCCAAACCATTAGTCCCATAAGTTCATTTGCCAGTCACGCTCGTGCAGTACATGGTGGTAGCTGGTAGATGGACAGAAGGAACATTCTAAGCCATTAACACAATGCCCATATTCCGTTAAAATCGGACGCAATTTAATCTCACCTCTCCCACACCGCAGATTTCAAACCTCACACCGACCGCACACTAGCAGTGCGTCGCCGTTCCACGTTGCCATAGAAACCACGGCAGCTGAGCACTATCTTCGGAAAACGCAGTCTTATCAGCTGATCAATATTGGTTCCATGCCACTACTAGATGGTTCTATATATGTATAAATATATATAAATATATATATATATATGGTTGCTTAATTTGTCTACCTCCAAGCCACCTCCGAAATGCCTAGAAGAATAAACAGAATAAAGTAGAGTATTCTAGAATATCTGGAATAGAATATCTAGAAGAACCGTGCAAAATGCTAGCATATTCTTGGAACATATCATCTGAGAGTTCTATTCCCTTTTTTGAGCTGCGTCTCAAGCTTTTCCGCATATCATGTGCCCAAAGTGCATTTTATCATCAGAAGCTGCATTTCAACACAAACAAACCTGGGTTGTGTCTGACATCGCTGTGGATGATTTAAATGGATTATGACATGCTGGATGGTGTGTTTTTTGGTGCGAGCAATAAGAGGTCAATAAAATACGAACCGTTGTTCCGCATTTCCACACGGAGTAACCTCTCCACCAGCAGCCTTAGCTCCTTGACGTCATATTCCCTTTGGGTTTTAGATAAACAAAACATGTCAACTAGCTTTCCTATTTGCGGCCTTGATGAGCGACGTGCGGTGGCGCCACATTGGTGTGCGTATTGCAGTGGGGGGTGTTGTTTATGGTTGCTGCGTGATTTCATTGGAAACCATTTTGTGCTATTCTCATGTAAACTTTTAGATATATATATATATATATATATATATATATATATAATATATATCCAAAATATAGATATATATATATATATATTATATAGTCATTATTTCCGTGATATCCGCACGGAATAGCGGACCTTTCCTTTCGGGATAACATTAGGCAGCTAACAGCCCAGTTGCAGATCTAGCAGGTCTCCATCATACCTGCGTCTTGACAAGTTATTGATGTTCCTCTGAAGTTGTAGTGTTATTAACATTGAAGAACAGCAAGTTTGTTTTATGGTATACGAGGAACAGCCTGAGCAGATAACCAGCAATGTTCATACTCTTAATTTTACTAATTTACATACAGAGCAGCATACATTGCTGGACCTGAAAAGCGGGGAGTGCAAGCAGCAACTGCTGTGAAGAAATCCTGGTAAGGTTCTGTTTCTTGCTGGCTCCTGAACATAGTTTTAGAATGGATCTTGGTTTTTGCTGAAATTGAATCTCCATCTTAAGTCTCAGCTGGATCTTGGTTCTTGCTGGATCCCTCAACATAATTCCAGGCTGGATCTTGATTCTCATTGGGTCCCTATGTCCGATCCAAGCTGGATCTTGGTTCTTGCTGGATCTTTTGTCTTCATGTCAAGCTGGATCTTGGTTCTTGTTGGATCTTTTGGCTTATTGTCAAGCTGGATCCTGGTTCTTTCTGGATCTTTCGACTGATTGTCAAACTGGATCCCGGTTCTTGCTAGATCTTTCGAGCTATTGCCAGACTGGCTCCTGGGTTCTTCCTGGTTCCGGAACCAGGAACCAGGAACCGCTTCCCGGGAAGAAATCTTGGGAACCAGGTGCAAGTCTGCTTATGACAAGGCGAGTTTTCATCGTCATTATTCTATCTTTGGATTGCTATTACACATGCATACAAGTATCTACATTCGTCCCATGCAATATGGGACATTATGAAATGATAATGTACAGATGTGCTTAAATGTGCTTAAATGCGCTTATGTGCATGTACAAAAATGCTTAAATGTGCGAAAATGATTGATCAGTTCGGCGGGTTGAATTCATCGCATTAACCGTCGAGATTATTCAAAGAGGAAGTGGAAACAGATATAGCTGTTTCTGACTGATCCCCTGACGTTCCCTTGCCAGCTGCAGGTAGCTTCAATGCAATGCGGAGACAACGGTTTCCGTATGTCAGACTTTCCGCCTTTCTCGGCGGCCTTGTAGCAAACCAATCGCTGCAGGCAAGCACCTACAGATGCTAAGATATGTATTGCGCCCATCGGTAAGCGTCGTCCCTGGCAGCTAGGGGCGCTGTGGAATCAGCGGCACAGCGCGTGCGAGCTCCACTGTTTTCATATGATATTCCCATCTCGGTGGCATCCCAAACAGTGTTACGATGACAATCTGTGGTCTAAAAGACAATCTGTGGTCTCGAAGACAATTTGTGCCACAGAACTTATTTTCTGATATGTGCCTCACTGATATGTCTGACTTCATCGACCCCGTTCGTTTCATGCCGCGCGCCACCTTCGTCGCTCCGGCCATGTTCGTTGCGGGGCCTGCGGTCCCGAGCAAACCCGGTCGGCCGACCCTAGATTCTACCGTCCCGTGGAGAGTGATCGCCGGTAGCCGGTTGTACGGCGCATGCGCACGACCTGTCGCACTTGCTGACTGCGTGACAGGCTGGACGCAGACGTGGCACGTGGAGTAACCGAGACCATCCAGTACAGCCTACCAGCGCACCTATCCCATCTGACCCGCCGTCGGTGAGGCCGGCGGGCCGGCGCCTGCACCGTCGGCCTGTCCGGATAGTGTACAGGGCCGACCGGTGCCGCCCTGCTGGCGCTGCTGATGCAGTACACCGCAGACGCTAGGGTACCCTGCTAGGCGAATCGTGCCTTACACTCACCGGGAGTATGCGGCTCAGGCGGGCGCGGCTGAGCCCACGAGTCGACACTTCTACACTACTACAATACACTACTACAATACTGATTGCATCAATGCCCATTTGCTGGGACGCCGACTAGACGAGTCCGATCAGGTCCTGCAGAAACACCACATGGAAATCATGTGTGTGTCTGAGACATGGTTCAAGCCTGAAGTACTCGACAGGGTGCTGATATTCCCGGGTTTCAGCATACTGCGGCACATCCGCGGTATCAACCGACCGACATCAGCCCAGCAGACCCAGCCCTGCGGAGGTGGAGTCGCCATACTCGTCGCGGACTCCCTCGACGCGGCGAACCTCGACATAGGCGATGCCGATCCTATGGTGGGGCTCTGTGGCTGTCGGTGAGCGGGAGCCGCTCACCGCATGGTCGCCGCTCTGTGGTGATTGGTGATGCCTGAAGAACGTACGAAACCAACTACAGACCGCCGCCGTCACAGGAAAACCGGTATTTGCACTAGGAGACTTCAACATCAATCTTCTCAACCCGGACGCCCGCGGTGTACACGGTTTTCAGACCATCCTGAGGAGAAGTCTCAAATAACTGGTTGTCAAACTCACCCACCTCCAGCCAACACCAACACTGCTAGACCTGATCGCCATGAACGTGACCGGTCTCCGGGACTCAGCTGAGGTTCTTCCCGAGCCTGTGACGGACCACCAAACGGGGCTACTCCTCACTCCCGTCCCCAGAGAGCGCCAACACTTAGTCCCCACCACTGCGTGACCGTGGAAACGCGTCGACTGGGACGCGTTCAACCTGAGTCTGCTGCTCGCCGATTGGGAGCCGCTCTACGCCGCTGGCGCCGCCGTTGACAGAATGACAACTTTTTTGGAAGCGTGGAACGTCGCGACCGATGCTCTCTGCCCGGCCATCACGGCGATGGCACGCCAGCCCGGCTGTCCGTGGCTGCGTGGAGACATCAAGCTTCCGCAGCCATGGCGGAGTGCGACTGAGCTCG
Source organism: Pollicipes pollicipes (assembly GCF_011947565.3). Taxonomy (NCBI): domain Eukaryota; kingdom Metazoa; phylum Arthropoda; class Thecostraca; order Pollicipedomorpha; family Pollicipedidae; genus Pollicipes; species Pollicipes pollicipes. The sequence continues at coordinate 44,662,055 of NW_023596136.1, forward strand.
CGAGACCTGGGAGCGCTGCCGTACCCGGAGGCGCGCTGCGTGTACCAGCGGTGCCATAACAGAGTGCAGGGACTGATCACACTCACTCACTCACACGACGCCCATAACTGTGCAGCGGTCTGCTGACAGAGCTGTAAAACTTTAGTAGCCGTCTCAAGCAGTTCAAACTGCAGCCAGTGAGAGGGCACGATACACCCAATAACGATTTGGGCACCCGGGCGGACGCACTCAATGCCCAGTTCGCTGCCGTTGCCCTCGTATCGCTGCGAAGGCGGCGGCGGTGTGTGGCAGTATGGGTGCGCCCCTGGCTGGATCGTGCCCGTACTGTGTCTGTGCCTCCGCGGTCTTCCTGCATCCAGGTACTCTGCCGGGGCTCTCTGCTGTCATTAGGAAGATGAGCGCGTGGAGGGCAGTCGGCGTCGGTGGAGTACCACTCCAAGCAGTGAAAAAGCGTTTCCCTGTAGTCGGCGCTCATCTTCCACATCTGATCAGCTTTTCTATCGCATCACGCACCTTTCCGTCTGTCTGGAAGATCGCGCGCGTCACGGGTTCAAGTCGGGCCCGATGATAGCCAACTCCTTGACCCCGCCACTCGCGATGTCGTCGGCCTGGCCGACCTGAAAGCACGTGTGGCGGAGTCCATCCAGGGCCTTCAAATCTGGTTACAGTCGAACAGCTCTAAAATGAGTCCCAAAAAGACGGACTTTATGCTGATCAGCACCAAACCTTGAATTACGAAGGCCGGCAACCTCTTCTTTGGCACAGATGTGCATCCATCCTCTTTAGTGAGGGTACTGGGCGTACTCCTCGACCACCACCTCACCCTAAAACCCCGCATCTCCTCTTTCGTTCCGCGCTGTAACGCAATCCTCGTATCCCTGCTCAACATTCGACACCACTTCACTTCTGAGGTTTTGAAGCTCCTTGTCCAAATCCACGTCTTGTCCCACATCCTGGACTGCCTGTCCATCTGGGCTGGAGCGACCGAGCGTTGCCTAGACAGGGTGCAAAGGGTAATCCACTTTGCAGTCAAGCTAGTGAATGGTGTCCACCGTAACGACAGTATTTCACCCTTTCTGGAAGCGCTTGCCTGGCGTAGCGTCGCGGATCATGTGCACCATCGGTATTGCCGGAATGTGTACAAAGCACTGCACGTCCCCAAATCTACCAGGGCACTGCGTAGTCTATTCGTGACCCGCGCCGAGTCTTCCCAACGTCAAACTCGGACTGTTTCGAGCGGCGTCGGCTCGCTACATCTGTCGCGCGTCCGACTGCCCGCCACCCTGCGGCATTTTCCGTACCGCGCCTCCGCCACGCAGAACCGGCTGCCCGCGGCCGCCGTCCGCGCCGGTATTCTTGACTGTTTGAAATCGCCGAATCATTCACTGAAACTGCTTTCGCCGGCACGTATATGTGTATCTCTGTGTACGGTGTGTGCGGTATTTTCTTGTACGAATAGGCGCAGAGCAACCATGGCCTGGATGCGCCTTCAATAAAATAACTGTAACTGCGTACCGTTTCTTGCCGAGATGTTTGTACCACACCTGCCAAAAAAAAACGACTTTCTTCGGGACTGCCACTATATGGAAAACACAACCTAGCAGCTTTCATATCGACGCGTCTTACCCTCTTGACGCCGAATAATTTCACGGGCACAGTACGGGGAACTGTTCAAACTTTTACATGTTTTCGGAAGAGCTAGCGGACCAGTTCGTGCCCGGGGTAAGCAAGCCGACAGGATAACGGTAGAGCGCGGCCTCGCCTGTTAGGGCGGGGCTGGGAGCGGGTCACGGACTGCGCATCCCGTCACGTATCAGATGTTAGGCTCAGATCTGGTAAAACGTGCTGACTTGCTGGATAAGGTCAGCGGCAAAAATTATGTTCTGACGCCAAGCTTGGTGCCAGAAATGTTTTTGACAGAAGCTTTTGGTGACGACTACGGCGAAATCATACAGCGAACCCTGCAACACCTAAAATTAGGTCTCCATACACAGATATTATGCATGGTGATACATTTTGTCATCGAACACAATCAAACTTTCTGCAGACTCTTTGCCGTACCCTACGGCACCATGGTATATTTTTTTTAGGTTTTATTCCAACCCGGCGACAAAAAAATCCTACGAATTTCAGTTGGTCGCTTGACTCAGCGACAGATCATCGACAAATCAGTATATTTTCCCTGGCCGGGCTGGTCAACCGATTCGCTGTCTTTACCAACCGACTCTCACTTTTCCAAACTAGACAGAATAAAATACTGAAAAAAGATCTGGATATGGCGATTCCTCTGGCCGCAAGGGCGTGTTTCAGTTGTTGCAATGCGACCAATCTGAGGTAGGCGGAGACTTCCCATGTGCTACGATACTCTTATTGCATTCTCTACAAGCGGCATTCTCACTGCAGTGTCACGAATACCAGCCAGGGTTTAATTTTTGGGCCTTGTTTAACTCGATGGCGGTGCCGCGATTCAGCATCCGGTCTTTAGCGACAAGAGGCATTGCCAGTTCAGGGTAAGTCGGCGAGATGATTGATCGAGGTAGAAAATGACCTGTGATTTTCCAGTCCGCCTTTTCAAGACGCAGACAAGGCTGTTGAATCACTGTAGCAGCCACAAGCGACAGCCTTCCTCCCTTAAGAAAAAAAACGTGCGTTGATGACACGCCTGATGAAAGGGAACAATAGGAATGGCGCTTAAGTTCCAATTTATGCCAGTTTTGCCATTGTCCTGTTTGCGGATGGTTGTCAGTCACACGGATCGACAAATGAGGGTTGTGCCTGGTTTCCTATTCAGTTCAGGGCCCCAACCCTCCCCCTAAGTTTGTGAAGAAGTGTGTCGGACTGGGAGACATCCATATTTTTGGGGTGGGTGACATCATTTTTTACTGGTCCATCCAAACTATCTTCAAAATATATGCCCCTGCTTGAAATATAATTATTTCATCATCCCTTCCTTTGCATTTAAGCAATTATTTACATTCACCTTCTGCTAATATGGGTTTTGGTCACCGGAAATTTATGCGATGGCCAATGATGTGTGCAATAGGAAGGTAATGAGAAGTGCGGAGTGAGTTGGTGCAGCAAATGCAGGCAGTGAGGAGAGAGAGGGGGGTTAGGCTCAGGGTTCGTTGTCTTCTCCCCCTTTACTAAGAGTTCTTTCTCAAACAGTAGCAGGTATTATATCATATTGCATATGATATAATATATTATATACTATAAGATATATATATATACATATTATATAGGTATATTTTCTAAGGTATTGTGGTCCGACTATCATATGACCTCGGTGAAAGATATGCATTTGGCTGCCTCTGCGGACAATGTTGGCTTTTTGCTAATGACAGCACCTCTTCTGTAACAGGAAAGCTCTGGAAGTGAGTCATCCGGTAGTGCTCATTCACATGGATATTTTATTTGCGTTTGTGAGCAAGAGATTTGTGTTGGTGCAAATATGGTGTATGACTTTTTTTGTTAACATTCAATTGAACAATTGTCCTGATGGAACCCGTACCATAATTTCTGCATACATTAAGTACAGGCTGTGAAGGCAGACAGCCTACCTAGATATGCAGCCTACATTTATAGGGGAAATCGATATAGTTCATGTGGTGGTGGCATAAAGACAGGAATGTCATTTTTACGCATTTTTGGGAGGGAAATAGCAACCCATGGGCCTCACAACCTTTTCTCCTATAGCTCTGGTTATCATCACACTGAGTCTGCTTTGTTTTGATTACAGGAAATTTATGTTCTGAATTTCTTTTTTTCTTTCAAATGACTTATTTGAGCAGCATAGGGGTGGTAATCAACACAGTTGGTCCGGCGGTAGTATAATAACAGGGCTGTCAATCTCTATGCGTGATTAGGGGCGGGGGAGGTAGCAGCCCATGGGTCAATGTCGATGAATAAAGCCCAGAGAGGATAAGCTTTATGACATAGACACTGTTTTCTCATACCTTTTAGCTGTCTTCCAGTTAGAAGTGTTGTGTGGGGGGTCGGGTGGGGGCTGGGGGGGGGGGGGGGGAGAGACCAGCACTGACAGGGCCGGACTCAATATGGGAGATGAGCACGACCCCGACAGTTGATTTGAATTGGCCCTTCTGCATTATGCATGGCAACTATCGCAGGTAAGCTTAGATGTGCATGCTACTTAGCATGCAAAGGGCAATTTTGGCTTGATGATCGAATTTCTACCAATGCTTGGATGTTGGTAACAAAACATGTCATTTTGCTGTGCCAGCAGATTCTTCGTGATTTGAGATGCAGATTTTTACGCCAGCATATGTAAAATGAATCACGAAGGGTGGTGGCCAACACTTTCGACCCTAACTACGATTCACCGGTTTTCATAGCGTGGGCTGATAAGGGAGCGAAGTCGTTTGAAATGAGGAAAGGCAGAGTCTCGCGGGAAAAAGCGGTAAATTGTCCTTGGCAAAATCTTGTCATTGGTGAGAAGTGCCCTGTTTCGTGGGGTTTAATTGACCCTACTAGGCCAGGTTCACGGTCAAATTTACTCGAAAATCAAACTATTTCAGACATGTATGTTCATATGTACGAAACCACGCGCCGTAGAGACATGGGACAGACAGAGGCGTGTTCCTTGTTTAATTTTTGGGCGAATGGTATATAGTCGTATCTGTTTCGAGCCTATATGTATAATGTAGGGCTCCGTTAATGTAACCGTGTCGGCCCGGTCTGCGAAATCGTCGCTTGCTGACTGCCGCCCCCGCCAGCCTTAGAAAGCCAGAAACTCTAAGAACACGTTGTTAGTGTCTACACACGCGCAATGAAAGCCTTAGGGGCTAACAAAGATTTGGGCGTGCCTGCACAATATGCCGGACTAGCCCAATATGCCTATAGGTCTTAAGACAGGGGCTGGCAAGGATTTGGGCGCAACAGTGTAATATTCCAGACCGGTATCCTCAAAAACTTAAGGCGGGCGGGGTGTCGTATTGACCCTTTCCCCCTCCCGTCGGAGCGAGGATGTTGTTCCGAAGTAACCAACAGCCTGATGTTAAGTTCCTAACAAATCTTAATCCGATTTACTCTTTGGGACACGACGAAAGGCGTCCACCAGGCAACACATGTGCCAGGCTTGGGGCATGCCTATGGTAGGTTGAAGAGTTTGATGACGGTTGAGTTGGAGCTCGAAGTGCACATGTGATCTTGATGAGGGGGCATGACCTTGAGGAGGCCCGCATATTGAAGGACATCCCCAAGTTGTGCCTGTCACCGCTTCGAATTCTTCCAGGTAGGTATTTAGCTGCCCTGGCTATTGTCCTCCTTCTATTTTTTTTTTCGTGGTCGAGGATAGCAAATTCAGCCGTGAATCGAGCTAAAGGCAGAGTTAGTGTAAACCAATGCTTTAGACAGCACAATTCCCTGTTTAGTAAATATGTTCCTCAATGCGTCATGGTTTGATTATGTCACACACAACATTATACAACATTGATTGAGAGCCAATCAACAGTAATTATGTTTAGAAATTGTGCTCGCGAACGCCAGATATGAGCGCCTCGACAGTTATACTTTCCTTGGCCTTGATCTCCACATGGCTTATGCAATGACATGATTTCAGTGACGCCATCATGACGTCATGAGTGCGATGGTGACTTCGAAATACTCTTCCTGGAAAATGCTCACCCATTTTCGCAGATGAGCCTCGGAAACTAGAGTTGCTTAGGTCTTAAGACAGGCAGGATCGTGAAGAACACTGACAGGTTTTCAAGATGGCTATTTCAGTTCAAAACCACATGTAAATGTGGAACACTCTTTTTAAGACGCGCCTGGGTGGCCGGCTGGATACCCTTTGCCGCTCAGGTGGGGAAGGGGCAATTTGACCCCGCTGAAATCTCGGGAACTGAGAGAGCTAGAGACACGAAATATACAGGGTGTGTTAATCTGTACGTGAAATCACTTAGGTTAAAGCTTCAGGCTTCTAGGTCATGACCTTCGGGTTAAATGAGCTAAAACAAGGTCAAATTCCAGGTTGGTCCCTAAAGTGCGCCCAGAACCTAGATAACCGTTTCTAAGGAAAAGGCTACATGCTAATTTAAGGTCAGTGACTTTGCTCGACCTTTTGAAGGTCATGATGACCAAAATCATACGAGCTGCTCTGTGTTTTGCGCTTAAATAAGCGATAAAGATTACACTGGGCTGTATGTTCCAAAAACAAAATGTTAACCTGGGTCATCTTAGGTCAATGACCTATTCTGACTTCTAAGAAGTCCATGGAAATGTATAATGCGGTCTCTGCTGTCAATAAATTCGAAATGAGCACCAGAAACTACCACATACAGGAAGCCCTAGAGTAAGAAAAGCAGGTTGGTTTTGGCCTTGGTCTGACCTAACATACCTGACCTTAGGCCAATGTTATTTGCTCATTCAACTGTTGTGTTGCCTAAGATATCATATCAGAGATGCATGGTTTCGTCTAGCGCTCCGTTGTTACATCAAATTGAACGATTCCATAGAAATTAACGTCGCTGAAACCATGGTCTGGCTTTGACCTGCCATAGGTCACCGACCATATAAAGTACATCTAAATTTTTGATGCCAAACGATTTGCTATTCAATTGTCTACAGCTTGGCAAAATTTGGCACGGCTACGCCGCGCTGTTCGAAAGCTGTTCCGAAAAAAACCTTCGGGGCTGTCATTTAGACCCCCAACCGAGCGCGTGTTAAACGTGAGACGCCGGCAAGTCCCTGATGGGGAAGAAAACTGACGTCTGTCTGCGCCGTCCTTTGCCGTTCGAACACAAACAAGCATGTTTCTGTATCTTAACTTTCACAAAATAGCGAAAACAAATTTCAGACGTGTCGGCCGGCTCGTAAATATGGGGTTTTGTTAGCTGATATCGACATAGCACCTCAGCCAATTTGCACCCCGCTCTGTTAATGCGCAGTGTGGCTTCGAGGAGGTCTCGGACGAGCAACTGCCAGGGTACTTTTGTCCATGAGCCGTGCTGAACGCTGCTGGTGTGGGCGGCGTCACGCCATATGCCGACCATGTCGGCTGGTTTGTAAATGTTTCATAAATGTTTTCATGTTTGTTTACTGCGCCGCACCGTTGCAATCGACAACCTGTGAACAAAACATTTGCAAGACAGCGGGTAGAGACAAAGCAGGGTATCGCTGGGTTGGAGGCCTTCACGTCTGGGCAAACACATGGGTACCAATTTTAACTGAGCTAGCAGTTGGGTTAGGTGCAGATTTGGGTATTTGAATGGGAACTTACAGACATGGATTCTGCTATGGGTAAGAAGCTGAACAAATGTTGCACAGATACTTCAAGAAATTCGGCACGATATTGCTGTTTGTGCTTCGTTAAGTTAGATTATTCCATTCAGACTTCAAGTGTAAAACTTGTCGATAAATCCTGTAAGACTTCATAAAACTAAAATTAACGCACAAATCCGTCAAACGGGTGCACACTTAAGGGCTTAAGTGCCAGAAAATTGCAAGCGGGTGGGTATGGTTGAATAGGAATGGGTGGTGTAATGATAATACAAGCACCAAAACTGAACTGATGGACCCTGAACTCGGAGATCGCTTGCGCAAGTCTCACGAAAACAGTTGCATTTTCTGTTTCCACAAGCAAGCAAGCAAGCAAGAGTTGGAGCTACAGGTCACAGGACCCGCCAAGCCCCAGCCGCGAGCTGATCCAGTTTGTGACCGTCGTCTGGTCTCCGAGACGCCAGCCTTCTACCACCACCCTCAGTGGCGCGGAGGGCCGATCATGCGCACGAGACACGCGGACCGGGCACAAGCCACCGCCAAACAGAATTATGCAAATCGCAGCAGACACCACCCGACGGGGCGGAGGGCACTTTGGCAGCGAGGCCAGCCGATAAACAAGAGCAGATCGCACCGCTGCCTGCTCAGCATCTATTCCGGACGATCTGCGTAACGATCGCGTGATGATGCCATGGTAAGATATTCGTGCCGCTGCCGGCCATGGCCGCGGCGTGCCGGCATCGTTACGAACTCACCCCCGAACCATCCGTCTCAGCGGCAGCTGGCCTGATGGTTGGCTGACGGCCGGCTGGGGCGAGCCGGCTGGGGACGAGCCGGCGCCGCCGCCGCAGACGCGTCTCCGCCCGCTCCACGCTGCCGGCATCGATCTCTAGCCGGGCCCGGTTCTCAACTGTTCTTTTCACTCCCTGAATTGAGTTGTTCGCTGTGCCTGCCCCGGTGCGCCGCGGCCTAATGGCAGGCTCGCCCAATTAGATGCTCGGCAGGATGTCATCAATAGTGGGCGAATGCCGACGCACGTTCACACAGGCTTCGCTGCCACGCATTACTCAGGGCTATCGACTGCGTCGATGTCATCGGCGCCCACATGTCGGCGTTGCAGTTGTGAGGACAAGCGTGGGATGCGGACACCGGCCTTATCAGGTCACGGCCCTAGAGCCTGCGTTGGCCATGGGTCTCAGGAGCGAACGGCAATCGCGTGTAATTCCTCCAGACCTAAAAGCCCGTTTCGGTGGCCGGTGTACGTGTCAATAGCAAACGGCCTCCCATTGAGCTTGGCTGCCAGTCCCCTGAATTGTGAATCGATCGGTCTGCCTGAAAAGAAGCGCCAAACTAATCAGATAATTGTCCATCCATGTTCGCCCGAGGCAGCGTGGGAGTACCCTAGATGGATGATGACTTGCTGAGACGTGAATAAAATGTGAATGTATCTGTCAGCCAAAAAACAGCATATTGATGTTTCTAACGGAACTGTAGTGCGATCGCAGCCTAAGTTGAAACTTTCTTTCTTGGGACCATCAACCTCATTGCAAAACCGCCACCATTCAGGCACATTTTGCGACGTCGAAGGTGCGAGGTGATAGCACACAGCATTGCCGTCATTGTGTCGATGATACAAAGGCATCAGCAAATCGAGCATGTCTTTTGGGCGGGGGGGGGGGGGGGGCATACGAACAAGACCTGTGAGTGTGCAAAAACATCGGCCTACACTGCAGTAATATTGGCTAGCTTTGGGCGGATAAGTGCCAGGTCATGATGATCGACGTGGTGGATTAGATTGGAATTGTTTATGCCTTAGTTCTGTGAAAACTATCGGAAAACAAATGTACGTGGGAGTGGATATTGATCACAATAAGCGAACTTTGTGCCCATGTGGTTTTCATGGCCTGCATCTGTCTTGCTTTAAGCCACGGCGTGTTGTATTGGAGGACAGCCTCGGGAAAGATGTCGTTAGCTGGATTCCGGTTCACTGCAGGAGCACTGGTCGGTCGGACACTGTTGAGAGTGCTTGAATGTTTGCAAGCCATGCTCCCGTCTGTACCTTACGGCTGGTTTTATCTCTCTGTCAGCTCTGGTCGCCCAGATCTGACACGAATAAAAACGCAAAGAATTGTCCATTGCATGGTTTGCGCGCATTGCCCACGGTGTTTTGCACCAGATTTGTGTTCGACCCATCTCCACGTGATTCAAATCAATTCTAACTCAATGCATTGAATAGCCGAATCACCCGGGGCAAATCAAAGTGGCCTTCCAAAAAGTGATCCGAATGAATTTTTCAAGCATTCCTGTTGTCACGGATTCTGATTATGACTCTGGTTGACAGCAAATAGGGACGGGGTAAAAAACTGAGTTTTGATAAGAACGTAAACTGTAAAGCTTAAAATACATCTTACAGCCGTTCCAAACAGGTCTTGGCTGTTTCAATGTCAATCAATACTTACCACAATCATAAGTAAACTATACTTTGCAGCCTAACTGTCTACAATTACGCGTAATGCAGAGGCAACGAACAATGGAACTAAACGTACGAAGATGGAACACATAAATGAAAACGCCAATGGCACTATCGACTAGCACTATGGACATGTTTGACTCAGATTGGGATACATGTGTATCTGACGTGTGTATTTTTGCATTAAGATATCAAATTGAACACACAACACCTTCATGTAGGCTCGTACAGTCATTTACTTCAAATTGCATGACAGCAGCGAAATACTGTGTGATGTTTCCAGTATTTGCGCCACTCTGGCTTACTTCTAAACGGGAGAAACGGGAGAGTCTGCACTGCCGCACTGTCTATTTCGCATGAATGTATTTCAAACACTGTCCTTACCTTGGCTTTATGCATCCATTCAGCTCCAGCCAAGGAGAGCGAGCATGCTGGCGGTCACCATATTCGGACGCTCTCTTCTGGGAGTTGTGGTGCACTGCGATGATGGGTTGTGGCCCACCTTTCACCGCTCGGCCACAAGTGCACATTGTCAGTGCTTTCGAGGTCAGACACATTTTCTCAGCTAAAATGGCGACCAATAACGGGGTTTCAGCAATAAGGGCACATTCAGTAAATGCCATGCACGCCGCTGGTGGAGGAGAGCTGCGATGGCCGGTTTCGCTGAACCGCGCGGCCCACGGTGCCGCTGCTGAATGGCCTGTGCTGGCGGTCATCGCGCAGCACAGACGACACCAGCCAGACATCGACACGACACGAAACCAAGATGCGTGCACCCCGACGAAGCGAGTTACCGCCTGTGGTGAATAAGGACGCAGGGGGGGGGAGGGGGGGGGGGGCAACGCGACAGCTGGATCTGCGGCAGCTGACCTTCAAAGGAGCACCGGACGCCACCGTGACCTTGACATACTCGGAAGCAGATCTGGGATAACTTGTGATAATGCGTACATCGCGCGGCCGGCACCCTCCCCCCACTATTTGCGCTTGTATCGGTGGGCCTACAGGGGCACGCAAAAGCCTCCTGAGGAGTTAGGTAATTGCAGTGGCCATTGATTCGTTTCCGTGCGCATGCGCACTAAATGTAGGTGTGCGGCTGTTTTGTGCCATGTGCTTTTTTGCTGTTTCTATATGGATAACACGATGACATAAAAAGCTATAAGCAAAGCGGCTCGTAATAAATGCTGTCAATGATATCTTGATGCAGTGAGCTTCAATCTCGCAGTACATCATTTCTGGACATTGAGCATATGCCGCGGATAAGTTCCATCAAATGATTTCATCATGAGCTTCCTCGGTGCCAACCGTTCTCATCAGCGTGCTCCTGTCGCCAGCAGAGGCGGTCGGCAGTGCGCGTGCATCGCGCGGCCCGACCCGAGGGGGTGCCGGTTCCCCAGGACCTCACCTGCCCGCCTCCCGACTACAGGCGGTACCAGCGCGGCCAAATTGGTCGTGGCGTGCGCGCCGCTGCCGCCAGCGCGCTGGCCTCCCTTCGGACCTGCTCCGCAGCGGCCGCGACCCCCACCGGCCAGCCACGCGGGCTCCCGCTCAGAGCCGGCGGCACCGTCGGACGGGGATGTCACGCGTGGGTGCCGCCGATGGTGCGCCTCGTGCACCCGCCGGGGAGGCGACGGCTCGCCGCTGTCGTGCCGCTCTAGCTGCAGCCGGCGGAACGACGACGCGTAGGTGTAGGATATATGTTAATGCAAAAACGTCTTGGAATTATTCCTGCGTAATGGCACCCGCTGACGCGAAGAAACGTAGCGAACGAATCGGGAGAGAATGTGTCGCGACTTTCAACGCATTTAACTCAGCAGCAGCTTTTCGGCACAATTCTGTTACGCGGCAGTACGGGTCAAAGTGAGCTGTGTTCGCCCGGTTAGTCCCCTGAGGACGCCCTGCCCAGCTCCCGTCGAGACCAGACGAACTAGTGTGGCGTTTGCCTGCCAGAGCACCACACACCTGCTATAAAGGCTTTGAAGCTGCGTGGAATGAGAGGGGGCACGACCCAGCAGCCGTCTTGGAGGCAGAGACGGACCCGAGAGATCGGCTCCGCTCTCAGGTCTGCCGGGCTGCTGTGCCTGCGACGAGCAAGGTCAACGTGAAACTGAGGTGTCTTCTGAAAGGTTGGACAGCAGGGCCACAGGCCTAACGCACCGCCGTCAGAAGCACCCGAAGAATTCCGTAACATCCGCCTCCAATGTGTCACCACCACGCGTGTGGAGCCGTGCCCGAGTTCCCTGAGTCCTAGCTCAGCCCTAGTCAAGCTCTAGGTCTGCAGTTCTCCTCCTTCAAATATTCAAGTAATGGCACCGAATGATGTTCTGACAGCGGTCTACGCCTATGTGGCAGACCTGCCGTCGGCGGCGGCTCTGAAGCGCGAACGGAGCGGGTTGGAGATTTCCTGAACGCTCCTCTGTGGTCGTCTGCCCGACAAACGGAACAGAACATCCCGGAATGCCTTAGACGCACCTAAACAACTTATGTCCTCCATCATCCGCCAGTTCGAGCAGTATGCGCATGCGTGGTGACCGCTTAGCGCGACGTGACGATAAGTATCCTGGTCCTATGGTCACCGATTGATCTTGCAAATGGTCTTCGCTCCCGCTATAGAACCATCTCATACAGCGTGTAGGTAAGCTGTCATGCATTACTGCTCTAGCTGTGTGGCTACTGCAAATTTGAGGAAAAAAACAGCCAGCCTTCGTGCTTTCATGGCGTCGTAGTGCCCAACTCATTGTCCCGAGAAGTGCCCTTGAAGCATGCTATACAAATAATGCAAGCTTCTGAAATGGCATGACCCATTTATTCCTGGTACATATCGGTCGCGTGATCCGAGCATCGAGGCTGCTATCTTTGCCGCAGTGTCACTCATATTGGTTTCGGTTTTACACTCCTTGAGGACACACTAACCTGCCATTCCTCACCATCGGCACCTCTGGCATTAAATGTCACAGAAAACGCGAAACTCCGGAACATTTGGACTGAAACGTGCAGCGCTGTGGTGGGCAAAACAAAAAGAAAACAAACTTTTCAGAATTAAGTGTTTGTGGGGTCCGGGAATCCCTGGGCGGAGGCCTAACCGCCGCTAAAAAAGTGATGAGTGGGACGCTGATCTAGATATGCAGCTCCGTTGCTTTAAGTAAGCAGTCATATATTGGTTGATGCCAAGGTCAAATCCTCTTCGTGCTCCAATCTAAGCCAATGGCATTTATCCTAGTATCTTCCAGGAGCAGGACCCATTCCAGAAACACGGGTACGCCCCAAATCCGTGCATGACCCACTCCATGGCTCATATGACCAGCAGAGATGTTCACAGATTGGATCCGGTCAATCCGATGAGGATGGCTTGGAATCAAAGGCGATCGTCAGACCATCTGTCCAAAATTTTCAGATCCGATCTCAAACGTCTCGGCCCACCAGGAAGACCAACCATGTGAAACCACGTTAGTCTGCTGTCACGTGTCGGACATGGGTTGGATGATGAAGCAGCTATGATACCACGCACACATCATGCCCACTTCATCTCTGCTTATCATGCATTTTAAGCGAGATCACTCGCAAGCGTGAAGCAATGCTGGTTTGTCATCTCACAGCATCAGGCCACGATATTTCAGTCCCTTCTCTGAAAGCGCAAAGAATGAGGTCCCGTTACCAACTCAGGCGTATGGTGAAGAGGAGAGGAGTCGCGTCCAAGTCCGGAAAGTTGTGCGATATGCTAACGATTTCAGTCATCAGCTGTGCGGAAATTTAGCCGTACGGGGAGCGAGCTGCCTCTAAATCTGGGTTAATTCTGCGGATTTGCATATTTCCTGCGTCTGTTTAATATCTGTATGCGAATTATCCGATTTCATCGGCGCTGATCCGCTATGTTCACGGAGCAGAAAAGTTCAGGGCCGCTGGATTTTCGGCTTGGCAGCATTTCTGCTCAAAAGTCAGACGAAGAACGCCGACAGCAAGGGTTGGGCCAGTGCTAGGCAGCTCCTGCGCAGGCCCATGACGGGACCTAACCCAACCTAACCTAACCTAACCTGACCTAACCTAACATATCTAGCCTAGCCTAACCTAACCTAACCTAACCTAATCTTATCTTCCCTTACCTTACCTTACCTTACCTAACGTAACCTTACCTGACCCAACGTAGCCTAACGTAACGTGACGTGACGAGATGTAGCGTAACATAACGTAATGTATCGTAGCCTAACCTCCACCAGCACGAGCTGTGACAGTGCACGTCAGGGCTGGGTAACTCCAGCACAGATCCATGACGGGATCAGTCAGCTTGACTGGGACGAGCGGCGACCGTAGATGCCTCGGACCGGCATCACTGGGGCGTGCAAGTCGGTGCTGATTGAAGCCCATATGATAATGATGGCAAGCTATGCAAGAAATGGCTCGGCATGATCTTTCAATCTTGCATGTGTCAAAGCGAAATGGAACCGAAACCCCATTGGATGCAATCGATATCAGAAACTGGCAACTTAAATAATGTTTGATACTATGTCTTATGTTGATGCCTAACCAAACATTTCTGATAATTCGCAGGTCGTTGTCTGCGCATGCCCTGCTTATATGAAAACCAAAACCCTATATGCTCTTCACGTGTTGCGTCTCCACACCTTTGCGGAAACCGTACGTCACTAAAGATTTATGGGGGCTGCAAGAGCAAAAGTGGTGGACGACTGATGCACGTGCAAACGCGCACATATATCACAGCTAGCTTTACGTAACGCTGTCAGTGAAATTCCATTCTTTTAGAACCAGCCCAATCCTGTCTGCATCTTTACTCAGCGCATCGCGTGTCGCAGCTCGCTCGGTTCAGGAAGTCAAACTTCGCTCCATACGCGGCGGATTTGTCTACTCTGGCGAACTTTAACCACGAAGCATTTGGACCGGTATCCTTTTCACTCGCTCGGGTCCCTGCGGAGTATCGCGTTTCAGAGCGCCTGGCGCTTCCTGGGAGGCATGGCTGTCGGGCCTCGACGTCCGCCACCGGCCATCTGACAAAGGCCGCACTGGGAAAAGGCGGATCCAGGAGCCGTAGCGGAGTTTGACTACCTGCTCCTGTCTTTGCCGCGCTCCGTTGAAGTGTTGAATAATGCATCAGGCAATACATGCAATATCAAAGTCAAAATACGGCGACCACGACCTAGAACAATTCCCCTGATCGCAATGCATTAGTCCGTCCAGGGTCCGATGCACCGCTAATGGATTCCCGGCAAAGCCCGCCCGGCTTTTCGTCCCATCATACCAACTTGTCAGATACATCTGCCGTTGGGTCCCTAAGAGCAAACGCCGCCGAATGCCCCACCAAACGCCGCGAATGTGGGCAGGCTCCATGGCGCTAGACGGGTTTCGTGGAACTGGACGCGTTTAGACCGATCCCGCGGTAGCGAGTTGTCTGAACAGCCCGCCTAAGTTATCCTGTGCTGACTGCGCTGAGACGGCTGTCAGATCTTCCACTGAGACGCATCACATTGCGGGTGATCAGCGAGCATTCCTCAGCCGGCCGTGGCTGCGCGATGTGAGGGGGACCGCAGACCTGGCGGACCAGACCTGACCCGGCTGGGACCTGGCGGGACCGCGAGGAGAGGAGACCGGGGCGGCCGCCGGGCAGAGTGATCGCCTGCCGCCGTCCCTCGTGGGGCAGAGTTTTCAAATTTTCCACTGAGATATTTCACACCGAAATGCCACATCTTTTTTTTTGAATTGCATGAGCAATTAACTGCACGCAATGGCAGTCGTTTTGATTTGCACAGCCCAACGCTCTTCCTGTCCCCTGTTTCCATCACTTCAGGAATGAAACGGATGCCAGATGCATCACATCGCGTGGTGTCATGTGATTATGTGATGCGTTGTGATCCCCCTCTATGATCCTATGATATGTGATACTGATCCTGGCGGGGAGAGCGTCTCAACACCCCTCTCTGGTTTTCCAGACGCGCAGCGTAACCGCTGCACTCCTCACATCGTGTTAGGCGAATCCAGCATTTAGGGCTGGTCGTTTGTTCGAGGCTCGGTATGGTATGTTTGTCGTTTTCTGTGTGCCGATACATAATAACAAATTTATATATATATATATATATATATATATATATATATGTATGTATGCATATATGAAAAATAAAAAGTAAAATAAAACCCAAGCAAATATATTCATTCGCCAAAATTTCAGTGAGCGCGAAACATCAGGCAACTGATGGGAGAGGAAAGGAGGCAGTGAAGCTGCAACTGACATTTGTTTGGTGTTCAGCCGCCAAACAATATGGCTGAATGGTGTGCAATGTATTTTCTTGGGTCATTTTGGATCGCTGACCTTTTGCACATCCACAAAGATGATATGCAAGGGGTGTCTACAGTTGTAAACAGTGGAATGCCTGTGCAACACGAGCGGGAGGCAGACATGTTCATGTCAGTCCATACGGAGCTATGAACTACTGGGCATAGCTCAAGCGAAATTAATCACAGATAAATCGTCCTAGATATTCACAAAGAGCACATCTATTCGTTACAATGGCTGACTACAGAAACTGATATCCACTGAATTAGATGTAATAAATGTTGATGACACATATCGCATGCCGTGCGAATGGCCTGTGTGTAGAATTACGCACGGAACTGCATGCAAAATAAGCTCCATCCGGGAAAATTTACGCCGAATTTGAAGCGTTATGGCTCGCTACATATTCAAAGCGTAATGGCTTGTTATTTAATGCAAGATATGCCATTGTAGCTGACGATGGAATGCTTTATGCGTCCATGAAACAATCGATATTAAGTACCAGTCATGATCAGCACATGGTATATCATCTCTTGGAGGTCCTAATCTCTTGTTATGAGGTTAGTCATGGGCTAAGATCAGGTCTTCCCTGCACGGTTGACCGCAACATCCGAAAGTGAGACGATATAGCTACGTGTCGGCTACATGCTGCCGCCAGTCAGGGCAGGGACCTGAGCTGATTTTAGGGAAGCAGATTCAAGACGTAGGTTTGAGAAATGCGGTGGTTTTGCACATTATGAAAGAATCGACTCACACTTGTTAGCTTGCCCCGGAGTGCTAGAGCTGCGCCTTTTTAATTTGATTTATGTTTAAGTTTTGTAAAATGCTTCCGATTGTTCAGCGCAAAACCGTAGGCTGCAATGGGATTATGCCACAGCGCAGGCCCGCGTGGTGCGATACAGATGCGACCGCCGGCTTTTTCCTGTTGTGACCAAAATCCGTGCAGAGTCAAGCCATTGAGCCGGTTGGAACGTCTAGTTCTGTGGCCAATGTTAATGCCGTGCCGTACAGCTGCTATCGACCGGCGCTGGCCCCTCTGGCAGAGCTGCAGCAGGCAGTGCGCTTCTGCAGGCTGCCTTGTGTCAGCATACTCAAAGCGCTCCGCACTACGGAGGATGTCCTGGCAAAGTTAATAATCCTGCCGACATGATTGTTTCTGGCGTATATGGCTGGTCCACCGTGCACAGCAGCGTGTCATCTGATGTTGGCCGCCAACAAGAGGAGCACGTCGGCAACAGTATGCCGCCAGTTCTTGTACCGCTTGGAAACCACACCTGTATGTGCCATTGTCGCGGCACTGTCGGTAACTGAAAGTGGCTCCCTCCATTATTCATACGAAAGCACTTGCAAGCAAGCGGACTGGCGCCGTTGCGCAAGATAACCACTTCATTGCGAATTGCGCAAAGGACTGCAAAAATTGCGCAAAATTGCGCAAATGACTTTGCATTCCATCCGTTGGAATAGTTGTGAGCAAGCTTCTTACTTTGCAGCATTTCGAGCGTGACGCAGGTTGACACATTTCTACTGTAGCTGGCATATTCGCCATATTATATTGAACCGCTCTCGTGCCGAGCTGTCGTAGCCGACCACTGGATGTTGTTCTTTTGCGGGAGCACAGATTGATCGCACTGGGCTTTACAAGATGCTGAATGTCGACCTTAGTCGCCTGACTGACTAATGGAACCTTAGCGTAATAACTCGCTGAGCCAAAGTAATTATTGGAATGCATCGGCGCCGCACCTCAAACACAATAACTCAGCACAGTCCCTGCCAGATTACCCCCAGCAAATGGTTCCCTGGAACTGAGCCCGTCAGGCTCGGTATGCAAACCCAGTGCCGATAAGAATCGCACCGAAGCACTGGAGCCATCGCGAAGGCTTCAGTGACCGTTTGCGCAACTTACCGCGCACATCGGAAACCGCGCGAGATGTTACATCTGGATGATGAGCAGCACCAGCCGTCAGTGGTGCAGTGCTGATGCGCCGCCTGGTCTGCGCTGGCAGGGTCTGGATGAGATGCGCCGTAGGAAGCATCTGACTCAGCTCTGTTCACGGCCAGACATCGCTGATTTGATGCTCGGCTGGGTGGGGCCATATTTTTCTCGCCAGTCCCGACGCCGCCATATCACTTGACGAGGCCATATTCCCTGGATTTGTCCGATGGCCTATGGTCCACTAACCCGTCGTTTCTCTCGGTTCAAAAGGCTCGCCATAAGGCCACTTCCTTTTCTATTTTGTGGAAAGATTGGTATTGATTTTGATCAAAGCCCTCAGCGCTAGTGTCCAGGATGCCGTTGGGCGCTGAAGAACCGCGTTCCTGTCGCTGACCACGACACCAATTCTTGCCCTGTCTCCCATATTGACGCAGAGCCAATGTCCTTTTAACTTGTCGTAGTTTTTGTCATCGGTTTGAGAAGCCTTTGAGACGTGGCGTTATTGGTCAGATTGTTTGCACAGGAGAGTGATGCATTGTTGATACTTGTTCTATACAAATCACACCGTAGACATACTTATGTTGTATTCATGAGCAAAAGTTGTGATTAATCAAAACTGTTGATCTTATTAAGCCTGTTTCAATTATGCACATGAACTACATAAATGGCCATGATGCTTAAGGCACAAACTAGGCATGCACCTGGTTCCCTGCCGCAGACCAGTAACACCGCACGAAGTGGACGTTCTTGTTGGCTGCAGGTTGGTTTTACTTTTTAAACCGTGCGTCGGAATTCATGTTATGACAAGGTGGCTAGTTAGTATTCGTCATAAATCTTGAAAACGTCGTAGTAGTAACGGAGCCACATCATCCATTCGCAAGCTTCCGCGTAGTATTTCACGTAAATGCGTTGCTACTTCGGACAAATGACCTCTGACATCACACAGGCGGAACATTTGTAATGCGTCTGGTTCAATAAGATGCATTCTAATTATACAGCGAGACACCATTTGAATAGTTTATTTTGCCTAGAGCTTTTTTGACCAAATGCGATCATTTCAGTCCGTGAAATCACAGAGGTAAGAAGCGCGGCAAGGCGCGCTAGATAATCTTTATTGTTGGAGCCCTCCGGTAACCAGTCTCGCCACACACACACACACACACGGATTGCACCATGCGGTTGTGCAGGCACAGCAGCGAGGGTGCCCGGGAACTCAGGTCACGGTCACCGGGTGCTTTCTTAAAATATTTGCTCCGAACCCTTTGAATGGATGGATTTCTTGGATCAGCGCTCACGCTAAGCAGTGCTTGTGTGTGAGCCCTGACCCCTACCATCCGATCGCGCAATTCCATGTCAACGGCAGAATTTGGTGGCGAAAGCTTAACGTGCCGCAATGCTCGGCACGGCCCGTCCTGCCCTCTGACGTCAACTGACCTCCAGCGCGGCCGATGCCACCGGCCGCAGGCCATACCTGTCAAGGGCAAATAGCGAGCGCCCTAAAGCGACTGGAACCCACCCCGCCACGGGCGGGTGGACCGGAAGGCAGGCGCTCTAACCGACTGAGCCACCGGACGGACGGACGTCAATTGTCCTGGTGAGAATTCAGAGGCTTTCAGAGGTTTCAGAGTTCCCGAGTTCTTCGGTCCAGAGGCTTCTGGACAAAGCAGCGGAGGAGGAAATCAAGGCGGATGAAATTTCTCGAATAGCTACTTTGTTCGGTTAGCACACTAACATTCATTATCACACACATTCATTGCTCTATTCGAACTTTTTCTGCTTCAGGTCAGCCACCTATACCGCCTTGGCAGGTAAACCATCACCCGTCACCAATTAATAGGGAAACAACATTTCTCTCGGTCTCATCTACCTGTAAATTGATATCATATATGTGATGTGTGTGGGAGAGATTAGGGAATAGTATCACACAACCATATGTAAATGTAAAATATGCATCTTCTCTTCCCCAATGTTACATAATGTTCAAACTTGATTGTTTACGGTTCGTGCTTTTTGTTTAATGTGCCTATTTTTGGTGCTTCTGCGAGTATATCACTCGCATAAACTGATGTACGATTTCTTAATATGCGTTTGACAACTTCATGCAAAATGTGCATGGTTGTATTTGGCTGCTCTTACAACTAATTGTATGCCTCATATTTACAGACGGGCGACGCGCTAGAAGAAAGGTAATGTACAAATGTGTTGGGGTGGGAGCTGAACTCAAATTTACCTTTGGTACGGTGGTCTGTAATGTAGAGTTTTCGGAATATGTGTATTCAGCCCAATCCTTTTGATGTACGTAAAAAAGATGAGGAAAGCGTGACTTTCTAGTAAAAGGACCTTGTTCTTCGAGGGAAGTGGGTGCACGATCAAGTTATGAGTCTCTGAAGCAAGTCGGTGGGGTCGCAGGTGGTTTGCCGTATTAAAATTGGCAGGGTCATTGCAGGCAGGCAGGGTCACATCATATTCCAAATTATCTGCTTACTTCAGGACAGCCAACTGTACCGCCTTTATAGGTAAATCGTCACTTGTTGCCAGTTAAAAGGAAGCAGCAGTTGTCTTAAAAGTGAGCCTGCAATCCATCAGACATAACGTCATACGACAGAGGCCTATGCCAGGAACGTGGTTTCACAACGTTGGGGGGGCTGGACAGTAAAACAAATTACCTAACCTGCCCTCAAAATGTGCCAGCAAACGGATTTCTCCCCAGATTTGGCCCACTTCCTTCCCAAAGCTGAGGGCTGGAGTATAAGTTGGGGGGAGGGGCTGATGCTCCTCCAAAACTGTATAGGAAACTGCACTCCTGACCTGTGCCCTTTTTAACCTGCGCAGGAACACTTGACGAGCTTTGTCGATTTTCAAAGCGATGTTGCTATTTGCTATGTTTTTTGCTATTTGCTATTTTTTCCTATGTTTCAAAACATGCTACTTGGCAATCACACTTATGCCCTTGCCTTGGCGCAGGTTAGCACAGTGGCGCAGGCATTTCAAACACCCACATCCACGTCCAAGTAAACTGAGGTGGGGTCACGTCACCAACCAAAGCCTCGCGCGGCCTACGCACCTCACAAACGATAACAGGAGTAGAAATTGGACAAGTGCATGCATTGGAGTTAGATCTATGTGTATTTCCATAAACGCTTGACATGCATAATTGAAACAAACTGATAATACGATCCCACTCAATTGTGTTCTGTGAACTTCGTTATGTTGGATCAGTTGCTGCATGCAGGGTCCATGTTGCGACGAACATTCGCGTGAACTGATGGCCAGAAAGCCATCACGAGCAAACGTTTAGATACGAACACAGATAACCTTCGACTTCAAGGCGAGAACGGAAGCGAAGATTGGTGCGGACTGCTGACACCGAATTTTGAGACTCGGACCATTTCATGTTGGAAAGGTAGGGTTAAGGTTGGTCGGGGGCGGGGCTGTCGGTGAGAGAAAACGAACGTAGCGCCACACGGGCTGGACTGAGGTTGCGGATTCTGTCCGCCCGGCCGCTAGTTGGGGGTGGAGGCCGCTGTTCTGGGTAGGACGTAAGGCTGTGATACACTCCAACAAGTGGGTGAGCAGGGATTGGGCGTAGTCGCTGGCTGGTGTTCTTATGAGAAAGAAGTCTCGAGATGTTGTGGTCTGCACCAACGCACTGCATCTCGGCAATGCGCTGATGTCGAAACTAGGGGGCGGCGCGGCCTGGTCGGCCTGAAGGACGCGTCTCTCAGCGTTGTGTTTCGAGCCTTGTTGATGGCCTCGTAAATAGGGTCGTTGAAACCGTTCGTGGCCTGATATTTTGTATTGCCAATCATCTTAGTGTGACCAGCTAGCCCACATTTCTCGTGACACAACGTACCTAAGGGGACTCTGGCATGGGGGCAGTCACATTGGACTCGGCTTGAGAAGACGTCCAGAAGCTGTACTTCAGTGCAGTGGTGGTGATTTACTTCCGCTACATTCCTGTTTGCCTCATTATTAATTATATTTTATTGCCATGTTTGTCATATTATCTTGTGACATTTTAGTAGTGTATAACGGCCATCTCTGAAGCTTCAATCCGCTGTTGTCATAATTCCCTGCTTTACCCCATTTTGTCGCAATCCGAGGCATGCTGCGGCCGTCAGCCAGTCTCCTAAGCTTCAGAGCCTCTTGGCCACCCTTGCATGAGTATTTCACGAGCGCCCACACAAAGCCCAAGGAAGGGTTTCTATGCAGAATAGGGCTAGTTGGCGGAGATCTTCTACAGTGGCCGCAGCCTTCACCTACCACTTATTTCTCTTTTTAACAGCACAGCCCTGAAGCGCTCATTACTGGCTGAAAGGGCTCTTATTAAAGCCTACTTATCAAAGCGACTGGAACTGCTCTTTTCAGGTAACTTATGCAAACGAAATGCACGTGGTATTCCCCCACAGCATTATTGTGAAGTTAAGTTTCTGATGTGCGAACAACTATCTTGACGTATAACAGTCCGCTGGTGCGTTAATTATGCGAATAAAGATAATGTTAGCAATTGACTTGATGGCTTTGTGTTGTTTTTAGCTGCATCTAGAGCTTTGCACGACCCCACACAACTTTTGTAGCGTTTCAAAACTATAACTTTTCCATAAATAGGAAGCATTTAATGTGCTCATGGTTGTATTAGTCTTCAGAAACAAATAGGCATATGCAGCATGCGTTTTACCAAATACTCAGCCATCTCCAGTGAATTCCTGGGCCAGGTCTTCTCAGCAACTTCTCATTTCCTCCTGGTGATCGCCAAAGCCACATCCACGAAGCCTCCGAGCCCCCTCCTCCCCTCGGTGTGCCTGAAGCTTGACCGACAGATATCACAATTCGAGAGGAAGGTACTGCGCACTGCTCTTCGCAATTCAACTGCTTGAAAATGCGTGCATGACAACCAAAAACCACAGTCATGAGAGCCCTGATTTTATGCTGAGGACAAGCTTTCGGTTTCAAGATTTTATTAAACCCGATTATTTGCAAAAAACATTTTCAACTAATCGATTCCGCTTTCTAAAAAATATGCACGTCTATCGACGGTGGGCAGTCACGTCTAAGCATAAGAAATTGCAATTAGACAATTGTACACTGCCCTGCGGTGCGTTAATATACCTCTGTCGTAAATGCGGCATTTCTAAGGGTTTGGAAAATCCCATCAAGCATATGTCTTCCAAAATAACCAAACGGAATGAGTGTTTACCTGGTAGGAGATGATCACTCTTCTTCTCGATGCTTCTCCATTATGTTTTTTTCTCCAGATGTGTGATTTCCGGGGACATTTGTCCATGGGTGAGCGCAATACGATATATCGTCTCTGAGGCCATTCTCGTCACAGGCCGGGAGGAAAGATGCTCACTTCCGAGCTAGCTACACCAGCGGAATGCACCGTGTCTTTCTGACCCTTCTGTCAGCCATGAAGGTAATCGTGCAAAACTATCATTTTAGCAATATCAGTGTTGCTCAGTGCGTGTAGTGATGATGTGGACGCTGGTTGGTGCTTGGACGTTATCGTTGTTTTTTGGCATGGTTGTGAGACGTTTTCTGAGTCAGTGATAGCAGAATATGGGAGGGCATCCAATAGCTCTGATGAACTTTGTCTGTACGACTCTGCTCTGTGTAATGGTCCTAGGAGACTTCCAGAGCTCTTCAAAAATAGGCCATGGTGACTGATCTCGTCATTGTTATTTGCTGAGGTCATTTAAATGAAATACTAATAGGTGGCAATTTGGGAGGTAGAAAAGGTTCAGGCTGGCGTAGTAGGCTCAGAGCAGTCGTTGTCCCTGCTGAGCATGATCGGGCTTGTGTGTTTTGTATGCGCAGCTTCGGCCCATGTGACATGGCTACGAAAAGTCCTTTATATTCCACGCAGATGTCAGCCCACAGGCATATAATGCAGCAGTCACATGACGCAGGAATGGGCGTTAGTCTTAAAAATATTCCTCTTAAAAACTTGATCGCAGCCACATGGCTAGTAGAAATTGAGCGATGTTCAGCGATGGTAAGCGATGGTCAGACACAATCAAATCAAAGCTTAACGAGTTTTGAACGTGAACTCCGTCTGGTCAGTGTGATGTCATCGGACCTACTAGCTCATCCTCATCTCGTGCTCTCCACCTAGCCCTTGCTCTCCATCTGAAGATGGTGCGCACCTTCGTCATCAACACTAGATACCTTCTTGCTTCCAACTTGAAGGCATTCATGGCTGGCCTTTTAGCGCTAAGACATTTGTACTTCGAGCGTGTGGGTCTCACAAAATGTATGTATGGCTCTAAACCGCAAAGCAAAAATGTCTATAGTTAGAGTTCACAAGCCCAAAGTGATCATGGGACACGAGAAGTGCACAGGCGAAGCTTTATGCGCTTAATAACATATTTCTTTGGTAAAGAGGATGGATTTTGTGATGGATAGAGCAAACAAATCGGCGCATTTTTGCAATGACGAGCAAGTTGTGAAGATGCTCACAAATTTTTCACAAAGTGTAACAGAGGAGAAAAACAAATAGGCTCTTCAGTTGGACCGAACACACGACTGGGACAATTCAAATGCTTTTGGCGAGTCGTCTTTTTCTAAGCAGCCATTAACCAGCATAGGGGCTATAGGGGCCAGGTTTTCACCGTTTTACCGCAGGACAATGCCTCCTGCCCTAGTTCAACATGTCGCAGTCATGTCACCTCGCCTCACGTGTCGAATGCAGACACTATCAATACGACATTACAAGACGTAAATCGCTGACACAATTATAAACACCATTCCCTCATAAACGGGCCGGTACGCTATCGTTCAACTTCTTTCGTATTTTATTATGCCACGTCATTGTGTTGTAGGTAATCGAATTTTCCGAATCTTGTTACGAAGCGACAGCCTGAAAAGCCACCTCGTGGATGAGCTTTGAGGACATACAACTACGTGACGTCGTTAAAGCCTTCGCTGCGAAACTCTCCGGCTGAAATCCAATGTTTGGCATTGCAATGATATTAAAACAGGTTGGGAACGTGAAATGTCAGTGGCAGTGCTACGTAAATATCAAATCTTGCGCAGCCTTGATTTAAACCGGCAAATGCCTCCCATAGGTAACATGCAGGATTCACTCCATCACACATGAATGTGTAGCAAAAGGGGGCTGGCTGAGCGCGGGGCCATGAATCGCTTACCACAGAGACAGCAATGAGGGGTTTGCACCATGGTTGCGCGGTGACAACAAAACGGGCGGCGCGGGAGCAAGGGAACGCGTGGAACCCAAGAGGCGAACGAAACAGGCCACAGCACAGGAGACGGAGAGAGAGTGTGTATGTGTATGTGTATGTGAATGTGTATGTGTATGTGTATGTGTATGTGTATGTGTATGTGCATGTGTATGTGTGTGTATGTGTGTGCGCGTGCGTCCGTGTGTGCGTGGGCGTGTTCGTGGGCGTTTGCGTGTGCCTGTGTGTGTGTGTGTGTGTGTGTGTGTGTGCGTGCGTGTGTGTGTGTGTGTGTGTGTGTATGTGTGTGTGTGTGTGTGTGTGTGTGTGAGAGAGAGAGAGAGAGAGAGAGAGAGAGAGAGAGAGAGAGAGAGAGAGAGAGAGAGAGAGAGAGAGAGAGAGAGAGAGAGAGAGAGAGAGAGAGAGAGAGAGAGAGAGAGAGAGAGAGGCAGCGGAGGCCGATGGGGAGTACACAACTAGTCAAAACCGCAATATAGATCAAGTGTTCATTGGAAATGAGCGGTAATGGATCATTTTGTGCGGTTCGTTGGGACGAAAATATCCATCTTTTGCGCTTAAATATGCGCAATGTTCAACTAGTCTGCAGCTTTCATTAAGGATATTGTCGAAGTTACTGAGAAAACGAAGTCAGCCGTTAAATTCCGCGGGTCACATTACATCAGATTAGGCCCTTAGGGCATTTCGTTTCGACTCCAGGGCCGGAAGTACTTAGTTTTTCCACCGCAGCTACTAAACGCCCAGCGATAGTCGCTCCAAAATAGTTTCTCCATAAAGGTCATCAGGATGACCGTCAGAAAATCATATACTCAAGTAGAAACATGTTCCGCACATGCTGCTCACATTTCGTTCAAATATTCTGCACTTCGAATGAAGTTCGAAGTCCTCGCATCCTTATCCCGGTATTTGGTGGTCGGCGGTGCGGTATAATTTTCGACGAAGCTGCCGATGCGACTGCTCGAGCGAGAGGACATCATGTTGAACGCATTCGTAAGCCGGATTTCTTAGCACTCTCGACTGGGGTAGTTATTGGAGACGCATGTAGGTTAAGCATCGTTGAGATTCTGGCAACCATTCGAGTCCATGCCATTTTTCCTGTACCTTTCTATATTGTAATGGGAACCACATTTCAAACACATGATTTCTATTTTGGAGCACATGTACATCAGCCCTGCGTCAGTCGCATAAAATCACTGTCCATTGCTCGACGAGGCGACCATTGTTTGTGGCTGGGCGGCCTCTCCCAGACCACTGAATTTCATCGAATTCTCCTACAAATGAAGCTAAATTTGGCGGCTCTGGCTAACTTTGTTGTTCTTGACGGCTCGATTTAGAGGCGTCATAAATTTTCTCAGAATTCCTAGATGTGCGTGGGGAGTAGTCATTTTAGGTTTGCTTCTTTCCAATTCCCGCAAGACCCATGTTAGGTTGCAGAACGTTGGAGGCTCAGTCTCTTCCTTCTCCACCCAGGCTCCCATACCTCTGGCTGGATTGTCGCCCTGTGCTGTGTTAAACTGATATCACGATATGAATCAGATGAAGGGTGAAACAGGGCCAAATTTCGCCTTTGCCGTATGTCTACGTCTTTTCGTTAAGCGTATGCTGAGGAAGCTGCGTGACAATAGCGCTACTGTCTGTTCTGAAATGTATGTTGGCACCGCTCCGACCGTGTTAAAAATATTGGTGCTCCTTTTTCAAATCGACCATTTCTCCATCCAGACCTACAAAGTAAGCTGCAAAACATAAAACTACTTCATCTACTTCACGTTTCAGTCTGAAAATATAGATATCCTTAAGTTAAATTTATGAAAACTTCAAGTTCTGTTCCTGCCTGAGGGAAATGTGAACTTTGATATAACTTGCGTTTGAGGCTTCCCTGCAACTATCAACAGGTACTGCAGGACGCAACCCTGCTAAGTCTGGGGGTCTGCATATTAAGCTATTTCTGTACGTTTCCAATAGCTTGCGGTCTGCGTCAGAGCTTGCTTAACCTGTCAAAGTTATACAGCACCGCCCCTGATACTGAACATGCTCCACATGCAATATGGAATAAAATACTCGAACAAGCAAAACAGTTAGAGATTGCATGTAGTACATTGCAATGCACAGTAGATTGCATGAAGTGTGGCGGACTACAGTCAACGCTACGAGAAGCCCTGAAGACCGTAAGACTATTCATACATGCATGATATTTACGGTTTCTGCACATGTAATATGTTTGTTCGGAAAGTGAGCATGACAGAAAACTGTACAAACGGGAACGTGATGTCGAACACCTGTTCTTCGAAACAGCGTCCTTATGCCATTGAACAAATGAAAAAAATCACGTCAGAGGTTCGCTGAAATTGTGCGATTTCACGGCTAAAGCAGTTACTAATTGGGGATTTTACGACCACCTCTGTCACGATTTCTTTCGCTGATTGCAGGGCTTAACTTCGTAGGTTTGCGTTCTTTTTAGGTCCAATAGTAGACAAAATATCCATTCATGGGTGCTTCAGAAGGCGGCGAAGCTGATAAGAGTGGCTAGCATTTAAACATCGACTTTATGCTGTTTTGTTTAAGGCCTGAAGGTGCACCATGTGAAATATCGTCATTTAATGAAGTCGCGCAGAACTCTATATCATCGCGCTCAACATGCTGATCTAGTCATACTTGTAGGAGGGCAGATACAACGCCACCCTCAGGGGCGTACCTCGCTGTCTTACACAGCGTTAGGCCAGCTGAGGTGCGTTTGATATTGGCTGGCTGCCAATGGTGTGTATTTTAAGCTACCTTTCACAGGTGCACTCCTAATTCCATATGAACTGTGGGGATCCCATGACCTCTGAACCTTCGTTACATGAAATGTGGACGCTTCAGACGCCTAATAAATGCCAGCACTTATCAAGGGGTCGTGCCTTTTAAAAATTTGCAATACTGTTTCAAACACAGTCATATCATCCTGATCCCAAAGCGCTTTTAAGCGCTTACAATCCACAACATGCAATATTTGCGCTTTTGCACTTCGTCCTCGGTTATAGCGCTGGAGGGCGGATGCTGATCCACAGGGCTTTGCTATTGTTTAGCTAAAGCATGAATTATATCCGTTTGAACCATCCGACTTGTGTACGAACTATTTGAACGACGCGGCGCATCGTCGCTGATTCAGCTCTCCCGCGGAGACTGCTCAGAAGTCATCCGCCGCGTGCCACCGCTCCCAGTTGGTCGCGAACGTGCCTCGATGTACGGCACCGGAGTCTCTCGGGCCGGCCCATCTGGAGCGTCCCACATTGACCCCGAGGCGGGTAGCACTCCGACGCGCGCGCCCGCCTCCCCGTCGCCCGCGTCCGGAGGAGACGGCAGCCGGGCGGGGGCCCAGGAGCAATCTACTCTCCACCCGCCTCGCCCGACGCCAACAACAGGTGCGCCGGCTGAATGGAGAGTTCGAGCGGCGGGGGTCGATCGGCGCCGAATTATGGCGCGCCACGGCTCCAATCTGGGCCGCACGTGCCTGTCCAGCGCTCTGATGGCGCCCCGTGGGACAGCGCCGGAGCCGGCGGCCCGTCCGCGCCGACCAGCGGTGTTCCGCCGCCGCCCGGCGACGGAGCTCCTCACATTCCACACGACCAGCCGCTGACCCCCATCGGCTGGTCAGCGCCGTCGCCACTTGTGCGAACCCTTAGAGGGTTTGTACTGCGCCACCCGGCTGGCTCACGCTGGCTGATCGCTGACGGTCAACGCGCGATCTCTGGTTAGGGCGTGGTTAACAGGAACGCCCACTGCGAGCTTACTAGGGGACCGTCCATAGATAACGTTACGCGTGGCATGGGTTTTTCATTATTCGTGACCGAAGTCTAACAAGGGAGAGGTAGGTTTGGACATTGTCACGTCACGCTCGGCTGTGGCCGCAAATCATCCTATGCCATTTTTAACGCTGTAGAACTTTAAAGCAGGATTTCATTGTTTCCTCATGTGACAAGCAACAGACCTGTCTTTGTTTCTCGGATCTATCTCAATTGGGAGCCAAACGGACAGAAGCCTTTTTGGACGTTGCGCTGAACACATGGGGGGAGGGTTTTTGCTCAGCGTGATCGCTGCATACCAGGTCAAAGATGATGAAAACGTTTAAAGATGCATAACGACGATCGTGGCGATGCTTCGACTGAGGCTGCATAATTTTTGATTAGATAAGGCATCCCCAGTGGGATCCTGATCATTTTCCATCTGCCCGAATCGGAAGAGTTAAAAATGGACCAGGAGCATTTATTACAAAGCGCATGACAACTGAGAAAAATTCATGGAACTGCAGAAGTTGTAAGCGTACATGCGGATGTGTGACCTGCTTTCTTGCATTGACATTAAACCTTGGAGATTTCACGGAGCAATGCTGTCGTTTGTCATGACACTTGCCAGTGCTGTACTCAGAATTTGACCAAGCGGAGGCTACGACAAATTTTGGCTACTGACAGACCTTCGAAATTCCGAAGTTCTCTCGATTTCTGCCAGTTGATTCCCAAAGGCTTTCAAATATTCCATTGCCGACCGGAGGAGCCATTTTCCGAAGCTCTGTTGAAGCCATACCGAAGTAGAGACTGCGGCCAATACTTTGCCTCGTCCCTTGGGTACGCCAATGGGGAGCATCAAGTTCAACCTGCGCCGGCTGAGACCTGAACCTGCGGTGTCTGAGACAACCGCACGCGGCCGGGGAGCTGACTTCCCAACCTACGATCTTCAACTTCCAGACGTCGACGAGAAAAGCAGATACCGATGCAAAGTTATTGTCAAATCATGAAGGATGCATACGAGATGCTTGACCTCATAGCAAATGTAAGGTCGCCAAAGGTCACGAAAGGTAAAAACGGTCGTTTTGATAGATGCAACTAAAACATGTGTCAATACGTTTACACGGATATTGGGGGCCAGAAGTAAGCGTTAACACTCCGGGGAAGTTCATACCAACCATTTGGTTCCCAGCAAGGGTCACGCCAATTTACGTCAGCGATTATAATTGGTCTACGAGTAACCTATACGAACGATACTATTTTGTGTTCTTTCACAATGTGCTTTTGACTTATCTTCAGTCCAGTTGTGGAACAAAGAAATTTGAGACACAAAAAAGCAATTTAAGTCTACTGGAGGTCAGCTTAGGTCAAGTTAAGTGATATTCATAACCCATTCAAAAAATCAAGTGCTAATCGGTCTTAGGTTACTATTGCAATGCTTTTCTGCTGTCAGAAAAAGTATGATGTACATCTATAGGTACTGAAGATCGCATGGCCCATACATGTATTATACTTACACGTCACATCATGTTGTAAGTGAAAGTATTTAAATTCTAGGCCCAAAGTTTCTCGTAAAAATGCCTATTTGAAGCTCAGCATGTGTCTTGCAAAAGGCATCCAAAGAAGTCCGTCATTACCAGGCCAAGTTTATGAGCTCTGTATCCACATCATGATTGCACATATGACTTAGTAGTTTTTTCCTCATACACGAACAGCAAAACCAAACCAAAGTATGTGTACAAGATTGCATTAATTGCAAAAATAGCAAAACTTGACCTAAGTTCAGGTCATCGACCTTACCTATTTCGAAAAATCTAGAAGTTGTAAAACCGTATACAATTGCATTTTATTTTATTATAGCAAGTTTGAGCAAAGGCAAACTAGAGCACAAAAACGTCATGCGTGGCCAAAGTTTTTCAGGTGACCTTTTTGCCCGACCTAGGTCACTGACCTTGGCATATCTAACTTTGAACCTGTGCAAAGGATGTCAAATCAATAAATAAACAGATATTAAAAATTTGGTGCTGCTACAAGAACTTATTTTCTAGCTGGACTAAAAAATACTTAGGGAAAGCGCACCTCACGGATATGATTTCTAGGATCAAGTCCAGCCAAAGTCCCTCTAGTCCAGATCAAATCCGCTTTTTTCAGGTTCCTAAACCCAATCCGGTCCGGTTCGACTTACCGAAAAAATTATCAAATGAACTCGCATCAATTCGCTATCACATTAAGGACTTTTCAAACAAATGCGACAAATTCGGTTCATCTGAGTATTTCAAATTTCAGGAACTTGTTGATTTCCAATTCAAAAATGAACACTGAATTATCATAAGCCAGTGGATGTTAAGATACTTACCATGCTTGTGGCCTCTTACGAATGCAATTTTGCATGCAGATAAGAACAAACCAGTCTGAACATATTATTTGTCATGTCACAATCATTTCTGCCAGTATTTCACAATTACCACAAAAACACAGGGCCCAAAATCACTTCCGGTTTCAGCAACTTAAGGACATGATCGCATTACCAAACATTTGCAGCCTCCAGGCAAGGTGTCACATAACCACACATGCCAGCACGCGGTTCCAACGGCACACAGTTAACAAGCGTAGGACGACGCTCATCTTGTACGCCTTCTGAATAACTAAAACCTTCATTTCACCCCATACATGATGTTCCAGGTTTGTATCCATTCTCGGACACACCAGCTCATGAAGACTCGCTCGTTTATTCAGGGGAGTGAAACAGATGCGTCAAGGATGAATCCTATTGCTGAAAGGCCTGTTGCTATCCAATGTGCCCTTTTAGTCATGCCGGAAAATTACGAGAGCTTTTTTTGTAATCGTGCATCACACAGCTACATGGAGTCACATTCACGAGGTCAAACTTTCCAATGCGTTTTGACAGCAGTACGTAGATGTGCACCCGTTGCTTTGTTTCCAACGCTCTAATAGTGTTATCATGAATATTTTATCAGCTGGCGTTTTGGTCAAAATGTGTGACGTCTCTCGCGCTGTGCGTGCTCAAGACGCAAATATAAAGACATCCAATATACACAAAACATGGTGCGAGAGTAAGGTGCATGCTTGTCGCCCATGATCCAACATCTGTCATTACCGCTGGCGCTTTAACATCACATAACATTTAAATAACCAATTATGTAAATTTCATAATAATGAAATTCTAATTTATCATATCATCACAAACTAGCTACTTGTCAGTGGCTCTGGTGATCACACAAGTAACTCCAAATCTTACCAAATCTTCATTTGAAATATGAATGGACGGTCTTCACTTGAGAAAAGAATGACTGCTCGACATGTTCACCAACGAGGTTTTAAGACGGACAGGGCTGTAAACCTCGCCGAATGATCTCCAAGATAGCTTTTTCAGTTGAAAGCACATGCAAACGTGGAGCACTCACCTTTCAGACCTAAAACCCTCTTGTTTCTGAGCGACACGCAGGCCAAGATGTGCACATTATTTGGTGCAGACTTTTTCAAAATCATTCAGGTATGCAAGACACCATAGCAGTCACTCAAATCCTGCCATCCTATAGGCCATGCAGTGTTCAGGACCAGGAAGAATATCAACGTCGAGCCGCTCCGATTTGGCGTCTGTGAGCACGATTTCCAAATAGAGTGGACGCCAATTGGCCCTCAAATGATGTTGAGCAAGCTGTACAAGTCTCAATCACGACTTTTCTTTTTCTGTATTTAGTTACGGGCGTTTAGACCCATTCGGACTATTTCACGCCTGAAAAAGTCGGTTTTTAAATCAGACTCAACTGTATGATTAACGAGGGAAATAAAACTTCTGAATTGACGACCCTTCACAACAAATAAAGGATATCGAAACGTTTAAGAAACTGGAACAAAAGATCAAAATGCGGATGGTCACCGCCCAAGAGTACTTACAACGCTTACGCAACGTTGCCGTGGAAACAATATGCTTCCAGTACCTTCCACTGCCATCGAAATTTGCCACATTCAAGTAAAATATGTTTAACTGAAAGAAAACGATCACAAGGATGACATCACACGGACGCGGTTGTTGCAAACACAAATAACTACGTTTGAGCTCCGTGTGTCCATTGCAGGCACGCGTGAATACATTGACTTTCAAATGATCCGTACGTTTTACTGATGGCCAATGTGTAATTCTGGTTTGATTTCATGAACTTGGGTCCCGGCGTTTTCCGTCCATTGCCGTCGCTAAAACTGTCTTGCCAAATTGTGAATGCCCATTTTCTAGTATCATGGTCAACAGGGATGCGTGTGATATGAAGAGACGCCTCTGCTTTCCTAGCCAATGGGTCGGCCCGCTCAGTTCCTGTGATACTTGACCAAGCACCCACCAACAATGTAATGTCTCTGTCTTTTGTGCGTAGAGAATAACAAAGATTTATGATACTGACAGAGAGTTGGTGAGTTCAGTCGTGGTGAACAAGTGATAGCAGGGCCAACTTAGAATCCGAGCAGATTACAGGGGGTGTGGTCCTATGATCTTCCCGCTCGATATGTTGCAAAGAAAGAAGTAAGGCGAATAGTTTTGCAAGACATGCGGATGTTCTATCCAGTAATCTACATATTTTGGGAGCATTGTGGATGACATAGTGCCAAGAAACCGGCGTGATTTTTACCCTTTTTGCAGTCGTTTTCAAGCCCCGGAGCTATGGGTATGAATGAAGCGACAGTATGGATATTTTGTGGTCATACGATTGAACTTTGTTGCACATAGGCTGCTGCCAGTGCTTTTAGTATTATGAAAGAAACAATCCTTTTCAAGGTGTCAGCTACCAGAGAGCGCTACTAAACCAGGTGGCTCGGAGGCTCGCGGAAAAGCATGGTGTAAAAGGTGGCAGCAAACGATGACTCAGTGCGAGATCGTAATGCACGAGCCACGTTCTGCTGGCCTGAGAATGTGCGGTGAATTCGTGGTAATATACGTGTGGATGCCAATCTATGGTGACTGGGATATGGTCCTATCTTTGTGTCATACCTCGAAGTCCGATCAATACGTCGGATGGCTAGAGGCATAATGAACTTTACTTCAGGTACCGACATTGGGAATGTGCGCATTGCTCGTTGTGCAAACATATTTTGAATAACTCTTAACACTTTTACACTGTCCTCCGTGCCACCTGCGTAACAGCCCAGGATCCATGCTCAACAATCGAAAGAACAAAAGGTTGTATCTAATGGCATAGGGTATGTCGGTTAGCACCGTATGTCGACCCAGAATTGCACCCAAAGTCAAGCGAGTCATGCTTTTGGTGCGGACACGCTCGACGTGTTTGGGCATAGATCTCTGGTCAAGAACGATGCCTAGGAATCTGAACGATGAAGCAAAAGTAATAATGCAACTATAGAGTTGAAAAGAATAAGCCGCTGTATTCCATCGCTTTTATTGGAAATCATGACTGCCATTCTTGCGGAAAGTAAAGACCATAACGTCTTGATTATTGCTGTAACATGTTAAGATTGCGCTGCCATTCGCGAAAATAGCGAGGAGGATATGTCCGAAAGGAAATCACAAAAAATAAGCTAGCATTCTGTAGAAAAGCGTTAGAGATATACAGCTATCATGTGGAAGACCATTCTTTTGAACGTAATATTGGCCAGGGCCGATCGGCATCTTACACGAAACGGCCGCGTTCCCGGAACAAATCCCACAATGTATGCAAAATGCCCCTTAAATCCTAACCTTTTTAAGTTTGAAAATTAAAGCTCGGTCAATATGTCGTATCATAAGCACGGCTGATGCCTGGAACCACGGCAGTCACGTGAGCGTATTTGGTGAAATGTGCCACAGGTGCCTGTTTCGAGACGGATAATATGATCATAGGTGGTACGGTTACGTCGAAATCCACGTTGCTAATCCGATATAGTTTTCACTATCTAATACCCGAGCAAGGTGTTTGTTAACCATGCGTTCCAAAAGCTTACCCAGGCAGCTGGTGGGCGCAGTGGGACGATCGTTGACTGGATCGTGTGCGTCCTTGCCTGATTTTGGGATCGGACTTATTATGGTAGCTTTTCATGCTTCAGAGAAAAATGAGAGAACCACAGCTCACTGAAAGCTTCATATCTTTTGGTGCATGCTGTGTAAATGATGGAAGAAAGCGTAATGTAGTTCATCCTGGCCTACTGAAGTGTTACTGGTGGACTTATTGCATCACAGAGCTCTAAAACAGAAAATGGTACGTTGTAGTCCTTAGTAGTCGGGAGAAAAGCAATGAGGATTTGAATGAAAACGGGAATCGCGCTCGATCCATGAAGCAGCGACAAGTCCAAGTAAGGCTGTTTCTGTTTCAGTTGATATGAGGCGGTAAGAGTACTATTACCTTTGTTTAGCAGGACTAAATTATGTGCATCAATAAAATCTTCGATCAAATGTCCTCGGCAGTCAACGGCCTGGGTGCCGTCACTCCAGCGCTGGACTGCGAGCGTTGAGATCGTCAAAGATGAAAAAAGGATTTCGAAATTGAGGAAAGAGCTGGTCAAGCTGCTGAAAAAGCTCAGTGTTGTCGTGATTTGGTAGGATGTATATTGAGGATGTATCGATGGGGCGTTCATGCAGCCGTGAAGAACACAGAGCAGCCTGGAAAGGTGGGGTAAGAACGCGTGTGTGCATGTGTTAATTCATGTTTGGGGAACATCGCTACACACCACTTTGGTGGCGCTCACCTCCTGAGACGTTACGTCGATATGACGAGCTATTTGGTATTTTAAAGTTACATGGGTCGCAAGGATGAAATCACAGTTCCTGCATAGTGATAATGTCACTCTTTTGGTGAACTGCCCATTGAACATGTATCGATGGTGCGGCCGTGCAGCCGTACAAAAACGTGCAACAGCCTAGACAGGAGTGCGTGACGTGTGTGTGTGTGTGTGTGTGTGTGTGTGTGTGTGTGTGTGTGTGTGTGTGTGTGTGTGTGTGTTGTGGTGTGTGTGTGTGTGTGGTGTGTGTGTGTTGTGTGTGTTGTGTGTGTGTGTGTGTCTTAATTCAGTGTGTGTGGTGTGTGTGTGTCGTGTGTGTGTGGGTGTGTGTGGTGTGTGGTGCTTATTCAGGTTATGTACTTGCTATACCACCTTGGCAACACTCACCAGCCTGTGGTGTTACAACGATATAACGAGTTATTCAGCATTTTTAAGTTTTAACACGCGATCGGGCTGGGGGAGGACGAATTGACCTCCCCCTCGAAGCTTTTTTTCCAGAATGGTTTCCAAACGGCGCGGCGTAGTCGCGCTTCATTTTGCAAGCTGTAGACAATTAAATAGCGGATCGTTTGGCATCAACAATTTAGATGTACCTTGTAAGGTCACTGACCTATGACAGGTCAAGGTTAGGCCATGGTTTCAGCGAAGGCAATTTCTAGGGAATCCTTTAATTCGATCCAACAACGAGGTGTTAGATGAGGCCATACATATCTGAGATGCTTTCTTAGGTAACACAACAGATGAGCAAATTTCATTGACCTTAGGTCAGGTATGAAGGTCACACCAAGGTCAAAACCAACCTGTTTTACTACTCTAGGGCTGGCTGTATGGGATAGTTTTCTGGTGCTCATTTCTAGTTTATTGACAAGCAGCCGAATCATACGTTTTCCATTGACTTTTAGAGGTTAAAATAGGTCATTGACCTACAATTACCTAAGTCAACACTTTGTTTTAGGAACATACTGCCTAGCATAATCTTGGTCGCTTGGTCAAATGCAAAAATCAAAGCAATCTTTTATGATTTTGGTCATCGTGACCCTCAAAAGGTGAAACAAGGTCACTGACCTCAACTGAGAATGTGACCGTTTGCTTAGAAACGATTATCTAGGTTCTGGGGCACTTTGGAGACCAACCTTGAACTTGACCTTGTTTGACATTTTTTACCTAAATGTCATGGCCTAGGAACCTAAAACTTTTACCTAAGGGAGCTCACGTACAGGTCAACACCACCCTATAAAATTGGTGTCTAGGTTTCTTAGTTCCCGAAATCTCAGGGAGGATAATTGACCCTTCCCCTTACCCGAGCGAAGGGTATCTAGCCGGCCACCCGGGCGCATGTTAAGGGTAAGAAGGACGAAACCACGTCTCCCGCATAGCGACAATACTTGGAGCTAATACGGCAAAAAGCGCTTT
Source organism: Pollicipes pollicipes (assembly GCF_011947565.3). NCBI lineage: Eukaryota > Metazoa > Arthropoda > Thecostraca > Pollicipedomorpha > Pollicipedidae > Pollicipes > Pollicipes pollicipes. Next base: position 44,699,064 of record NW_023596136.1, read on the forward strand.
CATCTCAGCCCATTTTGAAATAAGACCACGAAAATTTCACCGTAAAAGATAATATATTTATTACTAAACGAATCCATTCCTAAAAAAGGAATCCAGGCGTGCTGTAGCACGCGTTCTGCGGGGGGATGGCATGGGCCGTTCGTTGGGCGGCCGGAGAGACCCGGCTACCGACCGTACATAGCTGGAGGGCTAGGACGCCGAACGGCTTGAGCCCCACGCGGACCCCGCATGGCCGAAGGGCTGGAACACCGGCCGGCCCGGGACGGGGGTGCACGGGCGCCGGGACGTCCGAACGCCCGGCCTGGGGCGACTCGGCAGTAAGAGTCATCTGGGTCTGCGTGGCTGACTCAGTTGAGTCAGAGGTGCTGGGGCGAGAATCTTTAGGGGGAGGCAGCTGGGGAATAGTCAGCCTGCCTTCTAGAGTCAGTCTGCATGTGAGCCATGGTGACTTTTACTGTCCGTGGATATATTTTGATGAACTCTGGGGATATTTTCTTGATCTACAGTGCATCGTGCCTCGGGATGCAATGCGCCTGCTTTGGCTTTTCCGAGCAAGTTTCTTGATCTTTTTGCCACGTTGGACACTGGGAAGAGTTGGCGCTGCGGTCAGCGCTCCCACAACTAAGACTCGTCTGGCGTGACGTGGAGGCAACCCATTGTGAGGGGGTCCTCGCCGCTCTTAAGGCATCTGACATTCTATCTGCAGTACTCGCCGCCATGACCAAGCCGCTGGCATTTGAAAACACCTGAGTGGATTCGGTATGGAACTCTAATTTCACGGCGGAGGTAGCCAACTGTGAGCGTTTTCTGGAATTCGGGTGGGTAGCAAAGGTCAAAACAAGTAAAGTAGACTAGCGTCTCGACGCTAGCCATCTCTGATCGTTGTCAGCCGTCGGACATGGCAAACATGCCCGTCTCTCAGCTCCGCCAGGATCTCCTGCGTCGTGAAACGGAGCTCAGGTGCGAAGATCGTCCCTTTGGTGGTGCTTCGAGCATAGTGCATGGAGACTTTCGTTTTGCTTGCCACAAAATTCAGTCGTTATGAGCACAGACTTAGCCTGTGCGCGAGCGGTTGTTTTAATATTAAGTGTTCCGTTTGTTGGTGCTTCAGTTTTGGGGTTCGCATGGGCCACATATAGCCTTAATGCGCCTCAATGGCCAGAAGACGTTGGTTTGAAAAACTTGTCCTCATCACAAAGTTGAACGACAACATAAGAGCCGAGAACATCAAGAATTGGCTCAGAGGGCAGGCGAACACTGGCCGTTGTCGAGCGAAGGTCAACATCAGGGAGAGCAGGCACCGGGGTGGAAGAGGACGGGCGAGGATCGAAGCCAGGGCGTTGGGGTGGAGATAGCTGCTGTCCAGCCACCGTGGTGGAAGTGTGCGTACCAATGGACGGGGCCTTGGACGTACCCCGGACATCAGTAAAGTGGCAGCCAAAGCGAGGCCAGCGCACTTCCATCGTCTACGTCCGAGGCAAAATAGATGTCTGAGTCCGGGTTCGAATTTGTGCAGCATCCTCCTTGTGCTTACCACGGCTCCTCCACGGCGGGAAGAGAGCGACAGAAAACAAGCGCAAGGATGGGCGTTTCAAACAGTGTTTAGTGACAACCGACGTAAACGACGGCGAGAAAAAAGACTTCTTAACATAAAGCCGCAAAAGGGCGCAACCGTTCCCGTGCGAGGAACATTGCGCCAGTCGGGCATAGCCACACCTGCTAATGAGAAGCATGTTTTGTGCTATATGGTATAAGAAGTTGAACATGGCTGCTAGTTATAACGGTAACAACGCTTGTAATTGAAAGGCTTAAGAAAAGCGCTATAACCGGGTACGTTAATGCAAGCAAACATCATAAACTCGCAGATAGATATCCATGAACACAACGAGAGAGGATCAGAACACGATCACATAATGACATCTGGCTCACCGAAAACTTCCAGCAGCGTGCTGCCATCTCACGGCAAGTTTGAAGTACTACACGTGAGTGGCAAGGTGTTCAAATTCGTACGGCAAGTTTTGTAGCACTTCAACGTCATACAAATGCTCCATGACACAATTAAACAATGACGCGTTCAGGAGCATATTTATTAACAGATATTTGGTCATCGAGAGCAGTCTTGGCCAATTGAAAGCATTTCAATAGTTTCAAGTGAGCTTTCTTTATCACATCTGACGTTTACTTGAAAATCTTCAAATATTGAACATTCCCTTGATTATTTCATCGAGCATTACGACATAGAGTGGCGAAAGCAATTCACCGATTGGTGGTAATTTAGCGCTGTTTCTGTACAGAGCTGCTGTGATGATCAGTGGATAATGGCATCGGCATCTGCCAGATGGCACTTACAGATAAGCACGCTCAACAATTTCATTGCTTAGTCCCTGGCCCCGACTAGGCTTTGTCTTCAAAATGAAGCATTCGTGTATTCCGAGTACGTCTCGTTCGACGCATATTCTGGTTTGCATTGGATTGGCAAATCTGTCATAACTAATGCATGCCTCCGTCGGATATTTCACACTTTTAGGATGCTGGCATCGCGGTTAAGCTCCTGGATAGTGTTATATTTGTATAAGCTGGCAGAAGCCCTGCAAGTAGCAGGTGGCTTCAGGTTCAGAAACGAACAATAAATGTAACAGAACGGAGGGTTGTGGCGCACCGTATCGTCTGTCTCTCCCATCTTTTTGATGCGGTGGTGTCTTTTGCATCATTATAGTTGAAATGACAACCTCGTCCTGTGTAGCTACGTTATTTGGACAAGATATTTGTTGTCAAAGCAGAAAGCAAAAATATTACCGGAAAGAATGAACAGACTGGCGGATTATATTCCTATCAGTCCGAAGTGTCTGTTTCCATTAGTAAGCAGTGTTTCTTATACTGACCTGAGCAAATGTTATTGATGGGAAGGGGGCGTTTCTGTAAAGACCTAAAACTTCTCCGTTCTTTGGTGACGATTTGTTTTGCACCGAGCTGAGCGATAAGCTCATGCTTTTTGGTTATACCGAAGCACCGATGAAATAAGAAATTGGAGATGTGAGTGACAGCACGCTAGTGCTATAAATCAATGCATTCTAGTAGCCTCATGTGTCAGAGCATATCGCAGTGTTGAAGTGATAACGTGATGAAGTGAATCGTAGGCTACCACTAAATCGCTGACAGAGAGCGAGCATATATGCTAGAAAGTCGTGACCATTAATTAACAGACACTGGCGGTCCAATGCTGCGTTCGCTCCTGGCCGGCCAGACCCGGTGGGTCATGACTGGGCCTCGACGGGCAGACTTGAACTAATTTGAACGGCCTTGCACAAGCGCCAGACCTCTAATGCCGGAATACCGACAGGCTGCGGACTGCGTTGAGATCGAGGTAATATACAGGCAAGGCCCGTCAGCTGAGCCTGAATGAAATAAGCGATTCGTCATTAACCGCATTAAGCTGTCACGCTTTACTGAAAAGTGAAATGAAGCTGAACGTTTTTTGGAAGCTGTAAGCTGATTGTAACGTTCAAACACTGGCGACAATGCCAATATAAGCGGCGCGCGGCGTTCGCTGCGACGGGTGGATCGGGCACACTGTACGGCTGAGAAACAGAAATAAGCCTCGTGGAGCTCCCAAGCACGAAGGTGCGCTAATGAAAGCATCGGATAAATTTACGAAATACAGACATCATCTGTTGTGCAATACCATCAGCGAAGTCGAAAACGCGTTTGTAAGAATGACACAGGGTTATGTGACCTATCCAATGTGAGCAATGTGTGGTTCCTTTACCTTTTCACCAAAATGTAAGTTCATTTGACAAATGCTTACTGAAATGACAGAACTGGAGAAATCCGCTGTTCGTTTATGCAGCAGGTCCAAGCCGTATGCAGTATGAGCGCCATGTGTCGCCTGAAACTGGCTAGTTCACAGCATTTTCCTGTTGTTTTTTTTTATTTTAACTCGCAATGCATATCATATGCCCCTCACCAAGATGATAAGCACGGTTTTCTTTTAGTATGATATGTTGCTCGAAAACTTTGCTCTTCCCGATTTCAACACGACGCAAATTTTACGGCTAGCTGAAGATTTTACGGTAAACTAGATTTATTTCGGTCATATCGGCGGAAATTAATGTTGTTTTTTCGACTTCATTTTAATTTCAATGATTCTATATTATGCAAATCATATGCTATACACTTAAACTCGTAACCATTTAAATTGTGCTAAAAGGAAAATGATCATCGGCATAGAATCACTTCAAATAAATTTATATTCATTACGTGCGGGATTTGGAGGTCCGGTTGGATCCACGAGTCACACAGAGCGGTGTAGTCGCTCGGGAACAAAGAACTGCTTAGTTCAGACGAATCACACAAATGTTCTACCTTCAGACACCCGAACTGACGTTTGCGATTAATGTCACATCCGGCACGTGTCGCATTCAGTTCAAAGGAGAAGTATCCCGTGCCGCCGTCAGTGTAAAGAGCGCGTGGCGTGTGACACATTGGTGAGCTCAAATTAATGACAAAAAACTGGATACCTAGAAATATGTGATGGTAAAATATTTGCAACACAAAGGTACAGCAAACACTGAGTGACAGTCATCAAACAATGCCGACTTAACCGTTAGATCTAGGCCAACAAAACCCCCGTTTCTGCACGAAGTTTTAAATGGAGCTCCAAGCTGGCCGACATCGGTGGCGCAGCACCACCGAGGCATTGCAGATTTAGGCACTAACGAAAGACCTTAGAATGGATTGTTAAGGTTTTGGTTGGTGGTCTTAGATCACGGCGGATGTAGTGAGGTGAGTGGATTGCTTGCATATGCAGCGTGATGTCTCACTGAAATTTGGAAGGTACCCAGGAGCTCTATCAAAAAGCACTAGCAGGTATGTACAGTTCGTATGACCTTATAGCGCAGCTACGTGTCTGTCCTTCCTTGCATTCCCGCCGGTCAAATTTATCCCGTTCCATGTCATGTGATCCGCAGGCATGGTCAAGAATGTGTCATGACGGGTGTTGTAGAAGTCGCGTTAATTTCCTTTCAACAGATCACAGCTTGAGACCTTTTTCAAAATAGCGTTCATTCTGGCAGCCTTGCCGCAAGGGATCTGCTTAGAATCCTTGAGGCAGCATGTATGGTGTAATGACCTTGGTCACCATTGATACACCGGTGATGCTTGAAATTAGTGATGTGACTAAGTACCACGGCTAGAATCTGTAGAAAAGTGCATTGATTTGTAATGTGTGGTACATTATACCTTGAGCGATGGACCGACCGAGGCACGTGGCGTGCCGTACTTTCAGTTGCGCTGGTCACAAGGTGCCATTACATTGCCTCTGGGGCGGCGGCTGCACGCAATGTCGTGTCCCCTGGGACAGCGGCTGTGCCGCAATGCTGTGGCCCTCGGACGGCGGCTGTGCCGCAATGCCGAGTCCCCCGGGCGGCTTCTGTACCGCCGCATTGGACCGGTACGACTGTCGGGATCAGAAAATACAGTCCCCAGCGTGTGCCCATCGTGTGTGGTGCGGTTCGTCAGCAGTTGAGAGAACATGTTAAATTCAGTATATCTATGGCGCGTTTTCAGTGTGATTACAAGATGAGCCCACAGCCATATTTCGGTTTGTGTATGTCGCTTATGCCCAGCATACGGTACTTTGTTGAGATTTCAATTGCCTGGTAAATAGATTTATAACACTGTCGGTAATTAGTGGCTTCAGAGAAACTATTTTAAAAGACCCATGTTTCACCCTGTCCGGTGTTACTTATTTGGTATAGAGAGAGAGAGAGAGAGAGAAGAGAGAGAGAGAGAGAGAGAGAGGAGAAGAGAGAGAGAGAGAGAGAGAGAGGAGAGAGAGAGAGAGAGAGAGAGAGAGGGAGGGAGAGAGAAGAGAGAGAGAGAGAGAGAGAGAGGAGAGAGAGGAGAGAGAGGAGAGAGAGATATATATATATATAATATATATATACATTTATATATATATATATATATATATATATATATATAATATATATTATATATATATATGCTAAATTAGTGAATTTTGGTCATCCGCCTGTATTAATGAATAAGTGGCAAACCGAAGTGCAGCTATACTACTGTAGATCATAGCTTGACCTTGGCTTATGTCATCTATCGAGCAGAGGCCGGCTTGGTGGGCCATGACAGACCAAATACCATGAAAGAAACGTGTACGCATCCGGCTGATTGCCCATGGGGCTCGGGACGAGTTGTGCTGCTATCTGACGAGTCCGTGGCGAGCACTAGGACAACGACAACGCAGCTCGTAACCAGTAGCGACGGCACCGCCGTGGCGTCAGTAGTGCTGGCCATCTGGGACGGGATCAGTAGCGCCTCACCTGGAGACTGGTGGAACTAAGGGCAGACTCGTGGGCTCGCTTCATGGTGAGTGCTGTGTTCATCTTTTGCCTTCAAAACGTGTTAAGTTAATCGCTTTTTTATGACAATTAATAACCTTGGGACATTTTAGCTTGTTATGAGCACGCTTTGTGCTGCACCTGATGCGCATGACAGACTCCCTCAGTTTTTAGCTTGCGTCGCATTTGGAATCGATGTTGCAGTCTTGCCAAGTACCGCCGTCTATTACGGCTGTCAACACCACTAGCCGGCTCTAAACCATACTATACTTTCGGCGCTTGTGTATAGTCATAAAAATGACCACTGAAGGTGATTTTTTGCATGCTGTGTATGGGATGGGTGGAAATATTTGATACATTCAAGTTCGAGCATACTCATCAGTCCCTGCCTACCCCTCTGTGTACGTTCTTGTGTAGCCTCGCACCCAAATCGCGAGGGAGAAAACGGTTCAACTGCAGATGCTTCACGCCTTGCCATGCGTTCCTCTGTACGAAACAAAGTGCTAGTAAATACCGTCCCTGTAGTCCACTTAACCAAATTTTGGGAGCTCTGCTATGCAACGCAAGCACGTGAGATATGTGATAAAGAGATCCTCATATTCCTGCTGATAAGACCCGCGTATTCCTGCTGATGAGATCCGCATATTCCTGCTGATGCTGCTAAATAATATAGCGCAAGTGTGTGCGTTCGCGCCCCAAAGCGCACTTTGTGGGTGGTGGCTTTTGCTGGCATATTGGCTTATCTGCTGCTGGTCGGGGATAGCTGGATTGATCGGCAACCGCGATTTTACTTCATTGCATGACGCAAAAAAAGCTATGTACCCGCTTAAAACAGTCCGTCGAAGTGTAACTGATCTATGCAACTGAGGTATAAAGTGAGGATATTACAGTTTAAGTATCTTACAGACCAAAGGCTGTAATTTGCAAGTCGTTGCGATTCTTAAACCATTCCCGCCCCGTACTGGATAAATTTCTATGAAAAACTGGAAGGAAAAATTAGACAAGATGTTGTGGGAAGAATTGCCCGGGACATACACTTTCAATGGCCCCAGATACCAGTAAAGTTCTGAACCTGGGCCCACCAGAGGGTTCTGTGCCCATTCGTTCCCTGTGTTAGCTGCGTTCCTGTCCCACGATGAAAGTGGCGACACAAAGGCGGTATGTTATAGTTTTAGAAGACATCCAAGATAGGCTTAGGAGTGGGTTAGGGGAGTGCTTAGGATGTCTCAGGAGGAGCGAGTTTTCTCTCGGCACAATCTCTCCGATGCCCTCGTTCGTCACATAGGGACCGTCCATTAATGTTACACGTTATGGGAGTGATGATGAAGACTTGGGGTTTGGGGTTCATCGACTGACGTTATGGGAGAGATGGCTCGGTGAAGCGTAAGCAGCCGGTAACAAGGGAGAGGGGTTTTTGGACGGCATATTGGTAAGCTTAAGTGGGGTGGCAAACCATGTTGGGGTCATTTTAAGAAATCCCTTAGCAGTGTAAACAGGGGATGATGTGTCTAGCCAACGGCAATCGGTGCGTCCCCAGGGGTGAGAGATTAACAATGGTCAACAATGCGTGCGATATTTATGGGAAGCCGTCTAAATCTGTGATAGATTTTATTGCGTTTCAAGACGTGTCGATTTTGGCTCGAACATGACGTCAAGTGTCGATTGGTACAAACAAAATGTCGATTGGTGTGTTGCCTCGGTCCCACCGTCATGGGGCGTGGTATTCGTTGCATTCTGTTGCAAGGAACGACGTTCTCATTACTTTTGAGTGGTATTCCCTGCTACTTATCAAACACCTTACCCTTTTTAGTACCACTTAAAATGGTGCTTTCCCTGCCATCACACATACCAGGGTCCATACCACTGCATCGTTATTGTCGAACGCTTAATATCCCCGAAGACTCTCTCACCCCTGGCATCGCATTGTAAAGCCACTGCCGAGCGAGCAGCCGTCCGCTTTCACCAGGCTCGCACAGAGGCAAATAATATGGAGGTTCGTCGCAGAACATCGGATGCAAAATGTAGAACTCTCGGCAGCGTTCCCGTCCGCAACAGTCGCCCAGACTTCACGTGACGGCCCCAGCAAATCCGTGACAAAACGTCTCGGTCTGGCCGCTGTGGTTTCTCTCCTCGGTCCTGGCTATCAAGGGTGTGCGTTGCGCCAGCCGCAGGCCGCGGCCCTGGTCTGGTCTGGTGCAGGCTTTGTGTGTTCAGTTGACATCCCATGCCGGTGTGCCGCGCCCGCGGGGGATGACGGGACGCCGTGCACCGCGCGCATCTCCACCCAGAGCCAGGGCTGGCCCTGACACCGTACACTGCGCGCAGTCATCTCCACCCAGAGCCAGGGCTGGCCCTGACACCGTGCACTGCGCGCAGTCATCTCCACCCAGAGCCAGGGCTGGCCCTGACACCGTGCACTGCACGCAGTCATCTCCACCCAGAGCCAGGGCTGGCCCTGACACCGTGCACTGCGCGCAGTCATCTCGACCCAGAGCCAGGGCTGGCCCTGACACTGCAGGGCTGCTCATCTGGCTTCAAGAACACACCTATTTATTTCACGCAAGAAAGACTCAATCCATTTTGGTACGGTGAATGTAAAAAACATTCAGAGCAAATGCTGCATGCATCAGTCGCGGCAGTGTTACGCCAGGTCACATGGCCAATAGGAGCAGGAATTTGCATCATACCTGGAACGAGACGATTGCAGCCTGCGTACTGCTAAAAGCGTACTGTAACATGAACCATGACACGTTCATAGTCCTATGGGAATACCACTATTTTGTTTATATGTACTTTTGTGAAGCCGTGATACGCTTCACCAATATGTTGAAAAAGTCGAATGCGTAGCGCGCAACGTAGATGGCAAACATCGCGTTAATCAATATCGCTGCATAAATGCACTAAATTAACGATCGAGACAGGGATAGATTCTCTATAAAGATATGGTTCTACCTATAAAGACAGCTTCCGCAAGCATGGCTATGTCAGCTCATGCTGACCATGAGTCGCTGCGGCAACGAAAGCCGTCCTGCGCCACCAATGCTATGACACCCTTCCGCCAGTTAACAAACAGACACCATATTCACGTGGACAGTAGCAAAATGAGAACATCCGAGCTACAAATAGTGCGATGGGCAAATACAACACACAGTGTGACCGTTCATGAGAACATTCAGCTGTCATCCGTAATAGCCTCACAGGGACTGATAGTTTTTTTTTCTAAATTACCATAGGCATGTGCAAATTGACTGTACATATCTATGGGAGTGACTGCAAACGTGACCGGCACAAGCGGTCCAGCTAACTTGCCACATCGGATATGTGGCAAGCAATACAAACAGGATATGCGGTCCGAAGAAAACGGCGTCATGGCCGCTTTCCTTAACTTGTCCGCGTTGTGGTGTCCGGAGTTTGGCGAAACAGCGTGACCGAGAGCAAGGCTTTCCAGACCGTAATGATTGTCATAACGTGATGGCATAACGCCGTACTTTACTGTTCATATACTTCTGAAGATGCCCTTGCGTACCATATACGCAGCCATGCATGGAATAATTCACTATTTAACTTGGCGGAAGTATTGTGTCTCGGATGAAGTGCCAACCGTCTCGGGTCAGTCATCACGTACGTTGGCGTTTAGCTGGTGGGGGGAAAACTGGCATCCTGCTTCACGTATGGCTTTCCATTGCTCGCCGTGGGCTGGAACGAAGGAACTTCGTTAATGCCATCAACGATCACGAGAATGAGTCTTATCATTATGATCATTATCATTATTGGCAAGATTATTATGATCAAGATCATTAGTATGATCGTGATCATTATTCTCATCATTATGATCATATCATTTTACCATATTGACATTGAGGCCCGCTCTCGCTCGCAGACAGGCCGCAAAATCCGCAGCATGCCTTACTGGCAGTCAGCTGTTGCAAGCTGGAGGTGCCACATCTAAGCCCTTCCGGCTCGCGAAGTGCAAATAACAGAGCCCAAAAGTCGTGCCCCTAGTCGACAGCAGCTTGGGTCCGCAGAAGCCGCAGCAGAATTTGCAGTTGCCAAGTGTTGCCAACCAGAGAAGTACTATTTCGAGCTCTTTTTGCTTATTTTTGGCGGGTCTGAGGGGTTTAAATGTGGTCCCTCTAACTCACAACTTCTGGCTGACTCCAGAAGTTCTGACTGATTTTGCATTATACGTAGCCGTCTGCACATGGTCCGCAAGATGTGGACTGGCCTTTAGAGGCTCTTAACCTGCGGAGGCACTTGAGCGTGGTAAGTGCAAAACAGATTTATCATCACGATCTGTCGAAGAAACAAACTTTATACATTACACACGGTTTTAAATTTTACGGATATCGTTTTCAGGAACTTGATGCTATTCGCAGAAGTGTCAAAAATTGCTCGAAGTGACGCGTCCTTGCTCCCCGCTCAGCGGCTGCCAGCGGTTACCCTCTCAGTGGACGTGCTGATGACGAACAGTTCGGTGGGTGTGCTCTGCTGGCTGCCGAGCACCGCCAGCGGGGCGCTGGGCGCGTACGCGTGTGCAGAAAAATGGTCCAGGTTGTTGTTCCCAGCCGTTCCTGGCGATCGTTAGACAAGGAATAACGTGCATTGCTTACAAGCCACCG
>NW_023596136.1:44710548-44715548 GCF_011947565.3 Pollicipes pollicipes
AAAAGTTGTGATTAATCAAAACTGTTGATCTTATTAAGCCTGTTTCAATTATGCACATGAACTACATAAATGGCCATGATGCTTAAGGCACAAACTAGGCATGCACCTGGTTCCCTGCCGCAGACCAGTAACACCGCACGAAGTGGACGTTCTTGTTGGCTGCAGGTTGGTTTTACTTTTTAAACCGTGCGTCGGAATTCATGTTATGACAAGGTGGCTAGTTAGTATTCGTCATAAATCTTGAAAACGTCGTAGTAGTAACGGAGCCACATCATCCATTCGCAAGCTTCCGCGTAGTATTTCACGTAATGCGTTGCTACTTCGGACAAATGACCTCTGACATCACACAGGCGGAACATTTGTAATGCGTCTGGTTCAATAAGATGCATTCTAATTATACAGCGAGACACCATTTGAATAGTTTATTTTGCCTAGAGCTTTTTTGACCAATGCGATCATTTCAGTCCATGAAATCACAGAGGTAAGAAGCGCGGCAAGGCGCGCTAGATAATCTTTATTGTTGGAGCCCTCCGGTAACCAGTCTCGCCACACACACACACACACACACGGATTGCACCATGCGGTTGTGCAGGCACAGCAGCGAGGGTGCCCGGGAACTCAGGTCACGGTCACCGGGTGCTTTCTTAAAATATTTGCTCCGAACCCTTTGAATGGATGGATTTCTTGGATCAGCGCTCACGCTAAGCAGTGCTTGTGTGAGCCCTGACCCCTACCATCCGATCGCGCAATTCCATGTCAACGGCAGAATTTGGTGGCGAAAGCTTAACGTGCCGCAATGCTCGGCACGGCCCGTCCTGCCCTCTGACGTCAACTGACCTCCAGCGCGGCCGATGCCACCGGCCGCAGGCCATACCTGTCAAGGGCAAATAGCGAGCGCCCTAAAGCGACTCGAACGCACCCCGCCACGGGCGGGTGGACCGGAAGGCAGGCGCTCTAACCGACTGAGCCACCGGACGGACGGACCTTAATTGTCCTGGTGAGAATTCAGAGGCTTTCAAAGGTTTCAGAGTTCCCGAGTTCTTCGGTCCAGAGGCTTCTGGACAAAGCAGCGGAGGAGGAAATCAAGGCGGATGAAATTTCTCGAATAGCTACTTTGTTCGGTTAGCACACTAACATTCAGTATCACACACATTCATTGCTCTATTCGAACTTTTTCTGCTTCAGGTCAGCTACCTATACCGCCTTGGTAGGTAAACCACCACCCGTCACCAATTAATGGGGAAACAACATTTCTCTCGGTCTCATCTACCTGTAAATTGATATCATATATGTGATGTGTATGGGAGAGATTAGGGAATAGTATCACACAACCATATGTAAATGTAAAATATGCATCTTCTCTTCCCCAATGTTACATAATGTTCAAACTTGATTGTTTACGGTTCATGCTTTTTGTTTAATGTGCCTATTTTTGGTGCTTCTGCGAGTAGATCACTCGCATAAACTGATGTACGATTTCTTAATATGCGTTTGACAACTTCATGCAAAATGTGCATGGTTGTATTTGGCTGCTCTTACAACTAATTGTATGCCTCAGATTTACAGATGGGCGACACGCTAGAAGAAAGGTAAAGTACAAATATGTTGGGGTGGGAGCTGAACTCAAATTTACCTTTGGTGCGGTGGTCTGTAATGTAGAGTTTTCGGAATATGTGTATTCAGCCCAATCCTTTTGATGTACGTAAAAAAAAATGAGGAAAGCGTGACTTTCTAATGAAAGGACCTTGTTCTTCGAGAGAAATGGGTGCACGATCAAGTTATGAGTCCCTGAAGCAAGTCGGTGGTGTCGCAGGTGGTTTGCCGTGTTAAAATTGGCAGGGTCATTGCAGGCAGGCAGGGTCACATCATATTCCAAATCATCTGCTTACTTCAGGACAGCCAACTGTACCGCCTTTATAGGTAAATCGTCACTTGTTGCCAGTTAAAAGGAAACAGCAGTTGTCTTAAAAGTGAGCCTGCAATCCATCAGACATAACGTCATACGACAGAGGCCTATGCCAGGAACGTGGTTTCACAGACGTTGGGGGGGCTGGACAGTAAAACAAATTACCTAACCTGCCCTCAAAATGTGCCAGCGAACGGATATTCTCCCAGATTTGGCCCATTCCTTCCCAAAGCTGAGGGCTGGAGTATAAAGTTGGGGGGGGAGGGGGGCTGATGCTCCTCCAAAACTGTATAGGAAACTGCACTCCTTACCTGTCCCTTTTAACCTGCGCAGACACTTGACGAGCTTTGTCGATTTTCAAAGCGATGTTGCTATTTGCTATGTTTTTGCTATTTGCTATTTTTTCCTATGTTTCAAAACATGCTACTTGGCAATCACACCTATGCCCTTGCCTTGGCGCAGGATAGCACAGTGGCGCAGGCATTTCAAACACCCACATCCACGTCCAAGTAAACTGAAGTGGGGTCACGTCACCAGCCAAAGCCTCGCGCAGCCTACACACCTCACAAACGATAACAGGAGTAGAAATTGGACAAGTGCATGCATTGGAGTTAGATCTATGTGTATTTCCATAAACGCTTGACATGCATAATTGAAACAAACTGATAATACGATCCCACTCAATTGTGTTCTGTGAACTTCGTTATGTTGGGTCAGTTGCTGCATGCAGGGTCCATGTTTCGACGAACATTCGCGTGAACTGATGGCCAGAAAGCCATCACGAGCAAACGTTTGGATACGAACACAGATAACCTTCGACTTCAAGGCGAGAACGGAAGCGAAGATTGGTGCGGACTGCTGACACCGAATTTTGAGACTCGGACCATTTCATGTTGGAAAGGTAGGGTTAAGGTTGGTCGGGGGCGGGGCTGTCGGTGAGAGAAAACGAACGTAGCGCCACACGGGCTGGACTGAGGTTGCGAATTCTGTCCGCCCGGCCGCTAGTTGGGGGTGGAGGCCGCTGTTCTGGGTAGGACGTAAGGCTGTGATACACTCCAACAAGTGGGTGAGCAGGGATTGGGCGTAGTCGCTGGCTGGTGTTCTTATGAGAAAGAAGTCTCGAGATGTTGTGGTCTGCACCAACGCACTGCATCTCGGCAATGCGCTGATGTCGAAACTAGGGGGCGGCGCGGCCTGTTCGGCCTGAAGGACGCGTCTCTCAGCGTCGTGTTTCGAGCCTTGTTGATGGCCTCGTAAATAGGGTCGTTGAAACCGTTCGTGGCCTGATATTTTGTATTGCCAATCATCTTAGTGTGACCAGCTAGCCCACATTTCTCGTGACACAACGTACCTAAGGGGACTCTGGCATGGGGGCAGTCACATTAGACTCGGCTTGAGAAGACGTCCAGAAGCTGTACTTCGGTGGAGTGGTGGTGATTTACTTCCGCTACATTCCTGTTTGCCTCATTATTAATTATATTTTATTGCCATGTTTGTCATATTATCGTGTGACATTTTAGTAGTGTATAACGGCCATCTCTGAAGCTTCAATCCGCTGTTGTCATAATTCCCTGCTTTACCCCATTTTGTCGCAATCCGAGGCATGCTGCGGCCGTCAGCCAGCCTCCTAAGCTTCAGAGCCTCTTGGCCACCCTTGCATGAGTATTCACGAGCGCCCACACAAAGCCCAAGGAGGGTTTCTATGCAGAAATAGGGGCTAGTTGGCGGAGATCTTCTACAGTGGCCGCAGCCTTCACCTACCACTTATTTCTCTTTTTAAAACAGCACAGCCCTGAAAGCGATCATTACTGGCTGAAAGGGGCCTCTTATTAAAGCCCTACTTATCAAAGCGAACTGGAACTGCTCTTTTCAGGTAAACTTATCAAACGAAATGCACGTGGTATTCCCCCACAGCATTATTGTGAAGTTAAGTTTCTGATGTGCGAACAACTATCTTGACGTATAACAGTCCGCTGGTGCGTTAATTATGCGAATAAAGATAATGTTAGCAATTGACTTGATGGCTTTGTGTTGTTTTTAGAGCTGCATCTAGAGCTTTGCACGACCCCACACAACTTTGTAGCGTTTCAAAACTATAACTTTTCCATAAATAGGAAGCATTTAATGTGCTCATGGTTGTATTAGTCTTCAGAAACAAATAGGCATATGCAGCATGCGTTTTACCAAATACTCAGCCATCTCCAGTGAATTCCTGGGCCAGGTCTTCTCAGCAACTTCTCATTTCTTCCTGGTGATCGCCAAAGCCACATCCACGAAGCCTCCGAGCCCCCTCCTCCCCTCGGTGTGCCTGAAGCTTGACCGACAGATATCACAGTTCGAGAGGAAGGTACTGCACACTGCTCTTCGCAATTCAACTGCTTGAAAATGCGTGCATGACATAACCAAAAACCACAGTCATGAGAGCCCTGATTTTATGCTGAGGACAAGCTTTGGGCTTCAAGATTTTATTAAACCCGATTATTTGCAAAAAACATTTTCAACTAATCGATTCCGCTTTCTAAAAAATATGCACGTCTATCGACGGTGGGCAGTCACGTCTAAGCATAAGAAATTGCAATTAGACAATTGTACACTGCCCCGCGGTGCGTTAATATACCTCTGTCGTAAATGCGCCATTTCTAAGGGTTTGGAAAATCCCATCAAGCTTATGTCTTCCAAAATAACCAAACGGAATGAGTGTTTACCTGGTAGGAGATGATCACTCTTCTTCTCGATGCTTCTCCATCATGTTTTTTTCTCCAGATGTGTGATTTCCGGGGACATTTGTCCAGGGTGAGCGCAATACGATATATCGTCTCTGAGGCCATTCTCGTCACAGGCCGGGAGGAAAGATGCTCACTTCCGAGCTAGCTACACCAGCGGAATGCACCGTGTCTTTCTGACCCTTCTGTCAGCCATGAAGGTAACCGTGCAAAACTATCATTTTAGCAATATCAGTGTTGCTCAATGCGTGTAGTGATGACGTGGACGCTGGTTGGTGCTTGGACGCTATCGTTGTTTTTTGGCATGGTTGTGAGACGTTTTCTGAGTCAGTGATAGCAGAATATGGGAGGGCATCCATTAGCTCTGATGA
>NW_023596136.1:44717887-44727887 GCF_011947565.3 Pollicipes pollicipes
TGTCTTGCAAAAGGCATCCAAAGAAGTCCGTCATTACCAGGCCAAGTTTATGAGCTCTGTATCCACATCATGATTGCACATATGACTTAGTAGTTTTTTCCTCATACACGAACAGCAAAACCAAACCAAAGTATGTGTACAAGATTGCATTAATTGCAAAAATAGCAAAACTTGACCTAAGTTCAGGTCATCGACCTTACCTATTTCGAAAAATCTAGAAGTTGTAAAACCGTATACAATTGCATTTTATTTTATTATAGCAAGTTTGAGCAAAGGCAAACTAGAGCACAAAAACGTCATGCGTGGCCAAAGTTTTTCAGGTGACCTTTTTGCCCGACCTAGGTCACTGACCTTGGCATATCTAACTTTGAACCTGTGCAAAGGATGTCAAATCAATAAATAAACAGATATTAAAAATTTGGTGCTGCTACAAGAACTTATTTTCTAGCTGGACTAAAAAATACTTAGGGAAAGCGCACCTCACGGATATGATTTCTAGGATCAAGTCCAGCCAAAGTCCCTCTAGTCCAGATCAAATCCGCTTTTTTCAGGTTCCTAAACCCAATCCGGTCCGGTTCGACTTACCGAAAAAATTATCAAATGAACTCGCATCAATTCGCTATCACATTAAGGACTTTTCAAACAAATGCGACAAATTCGGTTCATCTGAGTATTTCAAATTTCAGGAACTTGTTGATTTCCAATTCAAAAATGAACACTGAATTATCATAAGCCAGTGGATGTTAAGATACTTACCATGCTTGTGGCCTCTTACGAATGCAATTTTGCATGCAGATAAGAACAAACCAGTCTGAACATATTATTTGTCATGTCACAATCATTTCTGCCAGTATTTCACAATTACCACAAAAACACAGGGCCCAAAATCACTTCCGGTTTCAGCAACTTAAGGACATGATCGCATTACCAAACATTTGCAGCCTCCAGGCAAGGTGTCACATAACCACACATGCCAGCACGCGGTTCCAACGGCACACAGTTAACAAGCGTAGGACGACGCTCATCTTGTACGCCTTCTGAATAACTAAAACCTTCATTTCACCCCATACATGATGTTCCAGGTTTGTATCCATTCTCGGACACACCAGCTCATGAAGACTCGCTCGTTTATTCAGGGGAGTGAAACAGATGCGTCAAGGATGAATCCTATTGCTGAAAGGCCTGTTGCTATCCAATGTGCCCTTTTAGTCATGCCGGAAAATTACGAGAGCTTTTTTTGTAATCGTGCATCACACAGCTACATGGAGTCACATTCACGAGGTCAAACTTTCCAATGCGTTTTGACAGCAGTACGTAGATGTGCACCCGTTGCTTTGTTTCCAACGCTCTAATAGTGTTATCATGAATATTTTATCAGCTGGCGTTTTGGTCAAAATGTGTGACGTCTCTCGCGCTGTGCGTGCTCAAGACGCAAATATAAAGACATCCAATATACACAAAACATGGTGCGAGAGTAAGGTGCATGCTTGTCGCCCATGATCCAACATCTGTCATTACCGCTGGCGCTTTAACATCACATAACATTTAAATAACCAATTATGTAAATTTCATAATAATGAAATTCTAATTTATCATATCATCACAAACTAGCTACTTGTCAGTGGCTCTGGTGATCACACAAGTAACTCCAAATCTTACCAAATCTTCATTTGAAATATGAATGGACGGTCTTCACTTGAGAAAAGAATGACTGCTCGACATGTTCACCAACGAGGTTTTAAGACGGACAGGGCTGTAAACCTCGCCGAATGATCTCCAAGATAGCTTTTTCAGTTGAAAGCACATGCAAACGTGGAGCACTCACCTTTCAGACCTAAAACCCTCTTGTTTCTGAGCGACACGCAGGCCAAGATGTGCACATTATTTGGTGCAGACTTTTTCAAAATCATTCAGGTATGCAAGACACCATAGCAGTCACTCAAATCCTGCCATCCTATAGGCCATGCAGTGTTCAGGACCAGGAAGAATATCAACGTCGAGCCGCTCCGATTTGGCGTCTGTGAGCACGATTTCCAAATAGAGTGGACGCCAATTGGCCCTCAAATGATGTTGAGCAAGCTGTACAAGTCTCAATCACGACTTTTCTTTTTCTGTATTTAGTTACGGGCGTTTAGACCCATTCGGACTATTTCACGCCTGAAAAAGTCGGTTTTTAAATCAGACTCAACTGTATGATTAACGAGGGAAATAAAACTTCTGAATTGACGACCCTTCACAACAAATAAAGGATATCGAAACGTTTAAGAAACTGGAACAAAAGATCAAAATGCGGATGGTCACCGCCCAAGAGTACTTACAACGCTTACGCAACGTTGCCGTGGAAACAATATGCTTCCAGTACCTTCCACTGCCATCGAAATTTGCCACATTCAAGTAAAATATGTTTAACTGAAAGAAAACGATCACAAGGATGACATCACACGGACGCGGTTGTTGCAAACACAAATAACTACGTTTGAGCTCCGTGTGTCCATTGCAGGCACGCGTGAATACATTGACTTTCAAATGATCCGTACGTTTTACTGATGGCCAATGTGTAATTCTGGTTTGATTTCATGAACTTGGGTCCCGGCGTTTTCCGTCCATTGCCGTCGCTAAAACTGTCTTGCCAAATTGTGAATGCCCATTTTCTAGTATCATGGTCAACAGGGATGCGTGTGATATGAAGAGACGCCTCTGCTTTCCTAGCCAATGGGTCGGCCCGCTCAGTTCCTGTGATACTTGACCAAGCACCCACCAACAATGTAATGTCTCTGTCTTTTGTGCGTAGAGAATAACAAAGATTTATGATACTGACAGAGAGTTGGTGAGTTCAGTCGTGGTGAACAAGTGATAGCAGGGCCAACTTAGAATCCGAGCAGATTACAGGGGGTGTGGTCCTATGATCTTCCCGCTCGATATGTTGCAAAGAAAGAAGTAAGGCGAATAGTTTTGCAAGACATGCGGATGTTCTATCCAGTAATCTACATATTTTGGGAGCATTGTGGATGACATAGTGCCAAGAAACCGGCGTGATTTTTACCCTTTTTGCAGTCGTTTTCAAGCCCCGGAGCTATGGGTATGAATGAAGCGACAGTATGGATATTTTGTGGTCATACGATTGAACTTTGTTGCACATAGGCTGCTGCCAGTGCTTTTAGTATTATGAAAGAAACAATCCTTTTCAAGGTGTCAGCTACCAGAGAGCGCTACTAAACCAGGTGGCTCGGAGGCTCGCGGAAAAGCATGGTGTAAAAGGTGGCAGCAAACGATGACTCAGTGCGAGATCGTAATGCACGAGCCACGTTCTGCTGGCCTGAGAATGTGCGGTGAATTCGTGGTAATATACGTGTGGATGCCAATCTATGGTGACTGGGATATGGTCCTATCTTTGTGTCATACCTCGAAGTCCGATCAATACGTCGGATGGCTAGAGGCATAATGAACTTTACTTCAGGTACCGACATTGGGAATGTGCGCATTGCTCGTTGTGCAAACATATTTTGAATAACTCTTAACACTTCTACACTGTCCTCCGTGCCACCTGCGAACGCCCAGGATCCATGCTCAACAATCGAAAGAACAAAAGGTTGTATCTAATGGCAATAGGGTATGTCGGTTAGCACCGCATGTCGACCCAGAATTGCACCCAAAGTCAAGCGAGTCATACTTTTGGTGCGGACACTCTCGACGTGTTTGGGCATAGATCTCTGGTCAAGAACGATGCCTAGGAATCTGACCGATGAAGCAAAAGTAATAATGTAACCATAGAGTTGAAAAGAATATGCCGGTGTATTCCATCGCTTTTTATTGGAAATCATGACTGCCAATTCTTGGCGGAAAGTAAAGACCATAACGTCTTGATTATTGCTGCAACATGTGAAGTGTGCCTTGGAGGTGTGACAATAAGTGATCAGATTCTACATCTGAGCATCAAATTGCGCCGTCATTCGCGAAAAATAGCGAGGATATGTCTGAAAGGAAATCACAAAAAATAAGCTAGCATTCTGTAGAAAAGCTTTAGAAATATACAGCTATCATGTGGAAGACCATTCTTTTGAACGTAAACATTGGCCAGGGCCGATCGGCATCTTACACGGAACGGCCGCGTTCCCGAAACAAATCCCACAATGTATGCAAAATGCCCCTTAAATCCTAACTTTTTAAGTTTGAAAATTAAAGCTGGTCAATATGTCATATCACAAGCACGGCTAATGCCTGGAACCACTGCACTCACGTGATGCGTTTGGTGAAATGCGCCACAAGTGCCTGTTTCGAGACGGATAATATGATCATAGGTGGTACGGTTACGTCGAAATCCACGTTGCTAATCCGATATAAGTTTTTCACTATCTAATACCCGAGCAAGGTGTTTGTTAACCATGCGTTCCAAAAGCTTGCCCAGGCAGCTGGTGGGCGCAATGGGACGATCGTTGACTGGATCGTGTGCGTCCTTGCCTGATTTTGGATCGGACGTATTATGGTAGCTTTTCATGCTTCAGAGAAAAATGAGAGAACCACAACTCACTGAAAGCTTCGAATATCAGTTGTAGCATGCTGTCGTGTAAATGATGGAAGAAAGCGTAATGTAGTTCATCCTGGCCTACTGAAGTGTTACCGGTGGACTTATTGCACCACAGAGCTCTAAAACAGAAAATGGTACGTTGTAGTCCTTAGTAGTCGGGAGAAAAGCAATGAGGATTTGAATGAAAACGGGAACGCGCTCGATCCATGAGGCAGCGACAAGCCAAGTAAGGCTGTTTCTGTTTCAGTTGATATGAGGCGGTAAGAGTACTATTACTTTTGTTTAGCAGGACTAAATTATGTGCATCAATAAAATCTTCGATCAAATGTCCTCGGCAGTCAACGGCCTGGGTGCCGTCACTCCGCGCTGGACTGCGAGCGTTGAGATCGTCAAAGATGAAAAAAGGTTTCGAAATTGAGTAAAGAGCTGGTCAAGCTGCTGAAAAAGCTCAGTGTTGTCATGATTTGGTAGGATGTATATTGAGGATGTATCGATGGTGCGTTCATGCAGCCGTGAAGAACACAGAGCAGCCTGAAAAGGTGGGGTAAGAACGCGTTGTGTGCATGTGTTAATTCATGTTTGGGGAACATCGCTACACCACTTTGGTGGCGCTCACCTCCTGAGACGTTACGTCGATATGACGAGCTATTTGGTATTTTAAAGTTACATGGGTCGCAAGGATGAAATCACAGTCCCTGCATAGTGATAATGTCATCTTTTGGTGAACTGCCCATTGAACATGTATCGATGGCCGTGCAGCCGTACACAACGTGCAACAGCCTAGACAGGTGGGGTAAGAGCGCGTGACGTGTGTGTGTGTGTGTGTGTGTGTGTGTGTGTGTGTGTGTGTGTGTGTGTGTGTGTGTGTGTGTGTGTGTGTGTGTGTGTGGTGTGTGTGTGTGTGTGTGTGTGTGTGTGTGTGTGTGTGTGTGTGTGTGTGTGTGTGTGTGTGTGTGTGTGTGTCTTAATTCATGTTTGATGTACAGTGCTATACCACCTTGGCAACACTCACCACCTGTGGTGTTACAACGATATAACGAGTTATTCAGCATTTTTAAGTTTTAACACGCGATCGGGTGGGGGAGGCGAATTGACCTCCCCTCGAAGCTTTTTTTCCAGAATGGTTTCCAAACGGCGAGGCGTAGTCGCACTACATTTTGCATAGCTGTAGACAATTAAATAGCGGATCGTTTGGCATCAACAATTTAGATGTACCTTGTAAGGTCACTGACCTATGACAGGTCAAGGTTAGGCCATGGTTTCAGCGAAGGCAATTTCTAGGGAATCCTTTAATTCGATCCAACAACGAGGTGTTAGATGAGGCCATACATATCTGAGATGCTTTCTTAGGTAACACAACAGATGAGCAAATTTCATTGACCTTAGGTCAGGTATGAAGGTCACACCAAGGTCAAAACCAGCCTGTTTTATTACTCTAGGGCTGGCTGTATGGGATAGTTTCTGGTGCTCATTTCTAGTTTATTGACAACAGGAGCCGAATCATACGTTTTCCATTGACTTTTCAGAGGTCAGAATAGGTAATTGACCTACAATTACCTAAGTCAACACTCTGTTTTAGGAACATACTGCCTGGCATAATCTTGGTCGCTTGGTCAAATGCAAAAATCAAAGCAATCTTTTATGATTTTGGTCACCTTGACCTTGAAAAGGTGAAACAAGGTCACTGACCTTAACTGAGACCGTTTGCTTAGAAACGATTATCTAGGTTCTGGGGGCACTTTGGAGACCAATCTTGAACTTGACCTTGTTTGACATTTTTTACCTAAATGTCATGGCCTAGGAGCCTAAAACTTTTACCTAAGGGAGTTCACGTACAGGTCAACACACCCTATAAATTTGGTGTCTAGGTTTCTTAGTTCCCGAAATCTCAGGGAGCTTAAATTGACCCTTCCTCTTACCCGAGCGAAGGGTATCTACCCGGCCACTCGGGCGCATGTTAAGGGTAAGAAGGACGAAACCACGTCTCCCGCGTAGCGACAATGCTTGGAGCTAATACGGCAAAAAGCACTTTCATCTCAGCCCATTTTGAAATAAGACCACGAAAATTTCACCGTAAAAGATAATATATTTATTACTAAACGAATCCATTCCTAAAAAAGGAATCCAGGCGTGCTGTAGCACGCGTTCTGCGGGGGGATGGCATGGGCCGTTCGTTGGGCGGCCGGAGAGACCCGGCTACCGACCGTACATAGCTGGAGGGCTAGGACGCCGAACGGCTTGAGCCCCACGCGGACCCCGCATGGCCGAAGGGCTGGAACACCGGCCGGCCCGGGACGGGAGTGCACGGGCGCCGGGACGTCCGAACGCCCGGCCTGGGGCGACTCGGCAGTAAGAGCCATCTGGGTTTGCGTGGCTGACTCAGTTGAGTCAGAGGTGCTGGGGCGAGAATCTTTAGGGGAGGCAGCTGGGGAATAGATTCAGCCTGCCTCCTAGAGTCAGTCTGCACGTGGCCATGGTGACTTTTACTGTCCGTGGATATATTTTGATGAACTCTGGGGATATTTTCTTTATCTACAGTGCATTGTGCCTCGGGATGCAATGCGCCTGCTTTGGCTTTTCCGAGCAAATTTCTTGATCCTTTTTTCCACGTTGGACACTGGGAAGAGTTGGCGCTGCGGTCAGCGCCCCCACAACTAAGACTTGTCTGGCGTAACGTGCAGGCAGACCCATTGTGAGGGGTCTCGCCGCTCTTAAGGCATCTGACATTCTATCTGCAGTACTCGCCGCCATGACCAAGCCGCTGGCATTTGAAACACCTCAGTGGATTCGGTATGGAACTCTAATTTCACGGCGGAGGTAGCCAACTGTGAGCGTTTCTGGAATTCGGGTGGTAGCAAAGGTCAAAACAAGTAAAGTAGACTAGCGTCTCGACGCTAGCCATCTCTGATCGTTGTCAGCCGTCGGACATGGCAAACATGCCCGTCTCTCAGCTCCGCCAGGATCTCCTGCGTCATGAAACGGAGCTCAGGTGCGAAGATCGTCCCTTTGGTGGTGCTTCGAGCATAGTGCATGGAGACTTTCGTTTGCTTGCCACAAAATTCAGTCGTTATGAGCACAGACTTAGCCTGTGCGCGAGCGGTTGTTTTAATATTAAGTGTTCCGTTTGTTGGTGCTTCAATTTTGGGTTCGCATGGGCCACATATAGCCTTAATGCGCCTCAATGGCCAGAAGACGTTGGTTTGAGAAACTTGTCCTCATCACAAAGTTGAACGACAACATAAGAGCCGAGAACATCAAGAATTGGCTCAGAGGGCAGGCGAACACTGGCCGTTGTCGAGCGAAGGTCAACATCAGGGAGAGCAGGCACCGGGGTGAAAGAGGACGGGCGAGGATCGAAGCCAGGGCGTTGGGCGGAGATAGCTGCTGTCCAGCCACCGTGGTGGAAGTGTGCGTACCAATGGACAGGGCCTTGGACGTACCCCGGGCATCAGGTAAGGTGGCAGCCAAAGCGAGGCCAGCGGCACTTCCGTCGTCTACGTCCGAGGCAGAATAAATGCCTGAGTCCGAGTTCGAATTTGCGCAGCAGCATCCTTACGCTTACCACGGCTCCCCATGGCAGGAAGAGAGCGACAGAAAACAAGCGCAAGAATGGGCGCTGCAAGCAAGTGTTTAGTGAACACCGACGTAAACGGCGACGAGATAAAGAACTTCTTGGCCTAAAGCCGCGAATGGCGCAACCATTCTGTGCTAGGAATGTTGCGCCAGCCGGACAAATCCACCCCTACCATCGAGAAGCATGTTTTGTGCTATATGGTATAAGAAGTTGAACATGGCTGCAAGTTATAACGGTAACAACGCTTGTAATTGAAAGGCTTAAGAAAAGCGCTATAACCGGGTACGTTAATGCAAGCAAACATCATAAACTCGCAGATAGATATCCATGAACACAACGAGAGAGGACCAGAACACGATCACATAATGACATCTGGCTCACCGAAAACTTCCAGCAGCGTGCTGCCATCTCACGGCAAGTTTGAAGTACTACACGTGAGTGGCAAGGTGTTCAAATTCGTACGGCAAGTTTTGTAGCACTTCAACGTCATACAAATGTTCCATGACACAATTAAACAATGACGCGTTCAGGAGCATATTTATTAACAGATATTTGGTCATCGAGAGCAGTCTTGGCCAATTGAAAGCATTTCAATAGTTTCAAGTGAGCTTTCTTTATCACATCTGACGTTTACTTGAAAATCTTCAAATATTGAACATTCCCTTGATTATTTCATCGAGCATTACGACATAGAGTGGCGAAAGCAATTCACCGATTGGTGGTAATTTAGCGCTGTTTCTGTACAGAGCTGCTGTGATGATCAGTGGATAATGGCATCGGCATCTGCCAGATGGCACTTACAGATAAGCACGCTCAACAATTTCATTGCTTAGTCCCTGGCCCCGACTAGGCTTTGTCTTCAAAATGAAGCATTCGTGTATTCCGAGTACGTCTCGTTCGACGCATATTCTGGTTTGCATTGGATTGGCAAATCTGTGTCATAACTAATGCATGCCTCCGTCGGATATTTCACACTTTTAGGATGCTGGCATCGCGGTTAAGCTCCTGGATAGCGTTATATTTGTATAAGCTGGCAGAAGCCCTGCAAGTAGCAGGTGGCTTCAGGTTCAGAAACGAACAATAAATGTAACAGAACGGAGGGTTGTGGCGCACCGTATCGTCTGCCTCTCCCATCTTTTTGATGCGGTGGTGTCTTTTGCATCATTATAGTTGAAATGACAACCTCGTCCCGTGTAGCTACGTTATTTGGACAAGATATTTGTTGTCAAAGCAGAAAGCAAAAATATTACCGGAAAGAATGAACAGACTGGTGGATTATATTCCTATCAGTCCGAAGTGTCTGTTTCCATTAGTAAGCAGTGTTTCTTATACTGACCTGAGCAAATGTTACTGATGGGAAGGGGCGTTTCTGTAAAGACCTAAAACTTCTCCGTTCTTTGGTGACGATTTGTTTGCACCGAGCTGAGCGATAAGCTCATGCTTTTTAGTTATACCGAAGCACCGATGAAATAAGAAATTGGAGATGTGAGTGACAGCACGCTAGTGCTATAAATCAATGCATTCTAGTAGCCTCATGTGTCAGGGCATATCGCAGTGTTGAAGTGATAACGTGATGAAGTGAATCGTAGGCTACCACTAAATCGCTGACAGAGAGCGAGCATATATGCTAGAAAGTCGTGACCATTAATTAACAGACACTGGCGGTCCAATGCTGCGTTCGCTCCTGGCCGGCCAGGCCCGGTGGGTCATGACTGGGCCTCGACGGGCAGACTTGAACTAATTTGAACGGCCTTGCACAAGCGCCAGACCTCTAATGCCGGAACACCGACAGGCTGCGGACTGCGTTGAGATCGAGGTAATATACAGGCAAGGCCCGTCAGCTGAGCCTGAATGAAATAAGCGATTCGTCATTAACCGCATTAAGCTGTCACGCTTTACTG